>NW_007728249.1:193887-198634 GCF_000696425.1 Galeopterus variegatus | reverse complement strand
ATATGAAATTTTACATGTTCTTTCCTTACACCAAAGAGCCTTATCAATGACAATCTCAAAGGCATTTCTACCACACATGGGTTTATTAAAATAGAAAATTTTTTATTAAAATAATTTTTTCTCACTTCTTCATGGAAGAAATATTACATGTAGCCCAGTTAGGGGTAAAATAGCTGAGTGAGGGTAGCATTCCATTTGGGATGTTGCTTATCTTATTTAATCACTGTGAGCACCAGGGTAGTGTAATTGTGTTTTGGAGTCCACCCAATTCAGGTTTCCAGAACAAAACCTGAAGAGGTTCTTTAACTCTTTATAATGACAACCAGATAAAGTAAGTTGAGTATTATCAAGTCACATAATGAACTGAAAATCATACAATTAATTTAAACGGAAATACATATGTATTTTCATATGTAAACATATTGCAAAGGATATAGATTAGGGTTCTGGTACTGAATTTCAGTTTCTCCTATGAAAAGTACTTTTGTGACTAAGTAGGTAATGTAAGGCTAGTTCTTTGTAACTCAGGTTCTGCAGGGCCAATCGGCCTTGTCTTTTTGTCCCACCTGCACCATCTCACACTGCCTCGAGACAGTAACAGCTGCATAGAATCCAGTCAGTGGAAGTACTCAAAGTTTGTACTTTAAACAGTCACCATTCAAATGCATTTCTAACTATCCTTGGTTTTCACTGTATGTAACTTTGAAGCAATTCCTTCTGTATTTGTCACCTTTTTAAAGTGCCTGCCACCTCTTTTGTCCTGTAATGTTTTCTCTCTCTCTGTAGTGTGCTGTTACTCTCTGACCTCTATTTCTGTGTCCTTCTACATAATAACCAATCATTTTCACTTACCTGTTTCTGAATTGTGTTGTGGCAGTGTGAAGGTTGTACAGTGCCTCACTCTTCACAAGGGAGAATCGATTCCAGATGAAGTGTGGNTGTGAAGGTTGTACAGTGCCTCACTCTTCACAAGGGAGAATCGATTCCAGATGAAGTGTGGGAAAACCAAACCCTTCCTCACCCCCCGCCCCCCAACGTTAACCTCAAACACTTCCTCAGGCTGTGGTTTTTACTTTTGGATGTCATTCTCAGACTGCATATCCTTTTTGAGAATAAAAGCCTGCAGTTGATAAGAGATAACATTTGTTGAATTACCGTGTGCAAGAATCTGTTATAAATGCTTTATATCTACCAATTCATTTAATCCTTACACCAACTCTATGTAGTAGATTTTGTAATTATCTCCATTTTTATAGAGGATGAACTTGGGGTAGAGGGAAATTAAATAATTTGTCCAACTCACACTTTTAGTAAAAAAGGGAAACCAAGATTGAAATGTAAGCAATATAGGCTCCTGAGCCTGCAATTGTAACCTCTCAAGACCTTGAATTTCACACCATGTAAAGTTAAAAAGTAAAGTGCCGTTTTTGTGTTATCAATGGTTAACTCTCTATATATACACATATAAACTTAGAACACGGGGTCAAGTTGGAATCATCAATTCTAGGTGAAAACAATCCCAAATCATGCAGAATTGAGTCTGGATGTGCTGTCACCTGAGTCTTACAGCTGATTGCCAGATCCTGAAAATTGTTTTTTAGTCAGAATAAAAATGCCTTACCAGGAAGGAGCAAATGAACAAAGAATCAAAATACAGTCCATCTAACTCAGATTGAGTGTGAAAAATGTGTGTATGTCCTGCCAGCTCAGCCTGTACAGGGCCACGCATGCTTTGATTCACAGTTTCCCCACCCAGTCAGTCAATACAGCTGAAAACTTGCCCACCTGCAACAGGCTCTTCTGTTCTATTCTTTGATTTTTTTTTGCAAAAGGCAGGGACTGCTGGTAGTCTCCCAACAATCACTCTCTCTTCTTGAGTAAAACCACTGCTAAGCCAAGACTGTAGTTTTCAGCTCTCTTGTTTTTAGGAGTGGCCAAGTGACTGGGCTCCTGTCATTGAGAGGAAGGCAGATGTGTACGGGGCATTTTGAGGGTCTCTTTCAACAAGGGGGCTTGTCTCCTTTCCCCTCTTTTGCCTAGTTAGGTATGTGAAGTTACAGTTGTAGGTCTAGTAGCCATGTATGTATTTCTGGACTGTGAAGAAGAGCGTTATCCTCCAGGAATGGCTGTGAGGTGAGCTGGAGAGAGCCTGGGTCTGAGTACAACTTTGAGGAGCTCCTCTAAGCACTTACAGTAAGAAAGTAGAGGGTCTAGACTTAAACTCAGCCTGTTTAGCTACAGATCCTGCGTTCATAACCTCTGCTCTGCATCTCAAGTTATATAACAATTACTATACCGTTTATTTATCTCTAAAATAAGGATGATGCTTAGCCAATCCTTTTGATAGCTTATATTTTAAAAAGTCTATGATTAACATGGTGTAAACAGGTTATTATTAGGTATGACCATAGGGATTCTCATTTAACTGTCTCCCAATCCCTCCCAACGCACCATCCAGATACTTTGTGAAACATGAGTTTTTCTGAGGTCAGTGAAGGCTTTCAGCTTTCTGATACAGGTCAGCAGCTGGCCTGGGTCAGTTAAAGCAAGTTCTAAATCATCCACAAAATAGACTATTAATTTAGACACTAGACAAATTTGTCTCCATATGTTTTCTTCTTCACTTCAATCTGACAATGACACATTGATACATCTATCTCCCTTTCTTACAATAATGTAGTTGGTTGGATCCTAGTGGTATGGAACATAGTTGTGCATTTTGGAGTAATTTTTATTTTGCAGAATTAGAAAACTTTGATATAAATGCCCAATGGTGTATTAAGTTCTCACATATCTGCCATGTTTCCACAGTGGTTTGCTAACTATTGAATCAAGATGCTAATGAGTCTTTTACATAGCCTTTGCATTTTCCACAAGATGGCATTGTAATTGAAAGTTAAATTAAGCCAATACAGAAGAAAGCTAAAGTTGGCTTTAGCTACTCTTACTAACATTTTTCAGTTGGTTTTAATGAGGTCTGAAGTGTTTTATGGAGCATAGACAAGTGTGGTGCTTCTTGCATGAAACGTAGCTTGGCCGCCTCCCTTGGCATTCTGCCATACTCAAGTAAACTGTGGAATAGCTCTTAAAATTTTTTTTGGATGTACGGTACAGCAGGGCAAAACCAAACCCTTCCTCACCCCCCGCCGCCCAACGTTAACCTCAAACACTTCCTCAGGCTGTGGTTTTTACTTTTTGGATGTCATTCTCAGACTGCATATCCTTTTTGAGAATAAAAGCCTGCAGTTGATAAGAGATAACATTTGTTGAATTACCGTGTGCAAGAACATTTCTGAAAATTGTTGGATTGTCTATTACTGATAATAGTTTTTAGTAAGTGTAATCAAAAGATATACATTTTCCAACATTTTCTTGGTTTAGCAAAGAGAAAAGGACCTGGGAGATTTCATTCTACTTAGTACAGTAGAATACAAGCCATCACATTATAAATATAGTAAACATAGCATCTGACATACAGGAGGGATTCGATACATACGAAATACATGAATAGGAAGTAATAGGAGTGGTAGTAAAGAAAGGTAAAAGCCCCATAAATAAATCACTAACAAAGGACTAACAAATATTTAAACTTTTGCATGGCCTAGAAATTGCATAACAACTGTGTATTCTCCGTAATATGGTAAATTTTCTAACATTATTATTAATGTATTTTAGTTTGATTGGGTTTCTCCAGAGTTAAAATCTGCTCACCTCAAGTGTATGCATACGTTAAGTATTGATGGGTAAAACTCCTGTTACCTGTAGTAAAGGTGATGTTTGTAAGTTCTGCAAGGGGAATTATGAAGAGTCAATGACTTATGTACAGTTGAGAAAACTTTTTAGGTGAAATAAACACTGAAACCATTCAATCTAACCCTTGGATGGTGTAGAGAGAGAGCAACTATTCCCCGGGTGACTTTCCTAAGAGAAGTGTGACGAACAAGATTAATTCAATTGGTTTCAGCATTGTATGGATCTATGGTGCTAGCAATTAAGATCAAAGATAAGTAACAAGTTGTGATAAACACTCTATCTTAATGCCTGAACTTGAATAATTAAATATAGACAGAAAATGTATTTTCTCTAGTCTTTACAGTGGTCATGATGAAATAAATTATCCATTCTGATACAAACCAGAGAATGCCATGGAGCAATTTGGGGTAGAGAAGACCAGTAGCAGAGCATGCTGAATGAGTATAAATGAAAGACTTTGTGTAGCACCTGAAGGATTTTAGCTTTACTGAAGGATTTTANTAATGCCTGAACTTGAATAATTAAATATAGACAGAAAATGTATTTTCTCTAGTCTTTACAGTGGTCATGATGAAATAAATTATCCATTCTGATACAAACCAGAGAATGCCATGGAGCAATTTAGGGTAGAGAAGACCATTAGCAGAGCATGCTGAACGAGTATAAATGAAAGACTTTGTGTAGCACCTGAAGGATTTTAGCTTTACTGAAGGATTTTAAGCAAGAGCGTGTGGGGATCTGATATATGTATTAAAGTAGAGCTCTCCCTCTGGCATGTGAGTAGAAAATGGTTAAAAGGGATGCAACTAAAGCTGGGAGGCTGTTTTCTTTTAGGCAGAGAATAATGAAGATAGGAACTAGGGCAGGTTAGTAGGGATATGGAAGAAGTCATGCAACAACAACAACAACATCAAAAAACAAAAAAACTGGGGAGGGGGAGAGGAAGATATAACAACCACAATTATTTTTTTTTTTGAAGTTCTTACAACAAGCA
>NW_007728249.1:189480-192382 GCF_000696425.1 Galeopterus variegatus | reverse complement strand
AGGACTCATGTAGGGCTGACCCCATATGTCAACACAGCTACTCTTTAACATGCACCTACCTTGAGTTCAGAATGAAGAAGGATATTAAAATGTTTTGATATGTTGTTTATTCCTCAACATAAAGAAGCATCGTGAGCAATATGAGACTAAGAACGTCTATGGTTTTTATATAAATAACAGATTCTTTCCCCAACTTTAGATGGTTATAGTTAAGGTAAAAAGAATGATTTGCAGGTGCTTCATTTGTTTTTCGTATTTAAAAGATAGTTGCTTGAGGCAAGTGCTTTATGTACAGTTCTAGCAGAACATCCATAATGTAACCTATTTATTGCCATGAAGCTTTGGGAATATATGTATCCTGTACATTGAATTTACCATTTCTAGAAGTTCAATTGAGAGCTCATCAGAATTCATGAAAGATACAAGAGCTGATTCACCTGTGTCTTGGGTAACAAGAATATTAGTACTATCTTCTATTATGTCAAAGATAGTGGCACAGATAAAGGTGGGTTTTTTGACTTGCGTGGAGAGAACCAAATGATATATGGGCATTATGTATCTTCTTTGAAAGTTGGGGATCAAAGGGAAGGAAAATGAAAAAGAAAATCAGTTCAAAATAAAAGATAAGAAATCATTGTTTAAAACATTAATTAGAAAGCCATAAACCTTCTCTCCATCTTAGTAATAACTTCATAACATAAATAATCAGATTATTTGGTGTCTTTATTATATGATGCATATACATTGTTACAATCTAATTTCTGGTCTCCATGCAAATAAGCACTTCTTCTGTAAAACATACCTGACACCAATAATTCTTTACTCATAGAATAACTCAATGGGATTGCAGATTCATCACAAATTCTGTCTAATCTGATTATGAAAAAAANGTTTTCCTTTAGTTTCACAGCAACCAAGAACTTAACTACATGGATCTCTTTTTAAAGGTCTTATTGTTTCTCATAATTTAAACACATGGTTTGGACAGATGGCCAATGAAACGGTTTCTTTTAGAATTGCTCAGTGAATAGAAATCTTTAAGAAAATGTATTTTTCCTTAATATATGCATAGCAGAAGCATCAGTTAATTGTATATATCCCATTTTGGAACTGAACTCCATATGTTTAAAGTTATTTGCAAATTAAGGCATAAAACTAAAGATGTTTCTGTAACCGAGATTCATAATTTTTTATGCCCAAGATTACCCTAGAGAACTACTGAGAGTAATAATCCTCATAATAGCCCCCTACATGTCTGTCTGCAGTTCAGTATAGAACACAGGCAACTAAACAGAATAACTTTCAAGAGCACTCACCTGCTAGCAGTGCTAAAGAAATAATAAAGAGCAACTTTATAAAAATTGTTTTTTGTCTCTGTAGGCAAAGGCAGCATTTAGAATGCTTGTGGAATGGTTTCACTTTTTGCTTTCCCTGGAATTCTTCAAGCTGAATTCAAAGACAAATCATCATAAGGAAAGTGTTTTTAGTGGAAAGTTTGAGCACACAATCTTAGAACTAATTTTCAAATTTGAGTCCGTTTCAGTTTATTTTTAGTCCGTTTCAGTTTTCATGCCCCCACAGATCGCTAATTGGAAAAGAAAAATCAATATTTATCCTCCATTGTCATAATTAGAAAAAATTCTGAATGTTGTTATAAATTATATTTTTATATTTTTCCAATTACCTCATTTGATTGTTTTCTAAGTTTCCCTATGAAGCTATATTTTTGCTGTTAGATTAAATGATTTAAAATTAAGGAGCTATATAATTTCTCTCACAGCAAATTATTACACACAGTAAAGGATTAAACTCCATGAAATAATAAATATATTATTCATTATTGTAAGTAAATTTCAATTTTCTGATGGACATAAAAACATTTTCATATACAGAATGGTTTAAATGGTTTCTTGAATCAACATGTTCTTTGTAAAAATTGTTTCTTCTCTAGTAGTTCAATAAAAATCAAATTCCATTTTCCCTAATGATTTGGAAAATGATTTAAAAGGAACATAATTTCATGTGTCTCTTTCTTTGAATACCAAAAAGTGACTTGTCGTAAAAGAGAATTCCTGCATTACATTAGTTTGGTTCACACATTGTTCTTGAAAAGGGAGTTATGGGGCATCAGAAAAAGAACAAGCAATATAATTGCTTGCCCAGCAGTTTCTCGCACATATTCAATTGTCCAGTTTAGTTCTTTTTATTTCTTAATACCTTTAGATATTAATTTTGGATAAAATGTGTCATATTCTGTTGAACTCCATTAAGTTCTACAGCTAGTTATTTGTCGGTTACTATGTTTTTGAACTATGCTAAGCATAGAATATTGAAATAGAGAACAGAAAGATTTAAATTGTCCCTGTCCTTAAGGCATTTATAATTATGTTAAAAGTGTAAGTCATATTTTATTGATTTGTAAGAGTCACTTGTAAGAGCCGCTTCTTCTAAATTATTGTCCCCAGCACCCTGCTTGGAGATGCTGTGCTAGGTGTTCTAGACCTGGAGGTGAACATTGACCAGCAGCGTTCCATCTGTAGACTTCCCAGCAACTCTTGTGGGATCCGCAGAAAGGGTTCTGTCAATAGGGAGTGATTATCATTGTCTCATTCTGAGATGTGAAGGCAGGACAGGGCAGACATTCAGAGAAAAGCAGAGAGCCTGGACCCCCCCACACACACTCACACACACACACACACTCACACACACACACACACACACACACACGTGCGCGTACTGGCTATAAATTAACTAGCACTTGGGAGTTTCCTGGAATTAAGAGCTAAAAAGGATTAAATTTTTTTTGGCCACACATGCAAATAGTACGATAGATGTGTTTTTAAAAAATTCAGGGCAAGTGATCCTAAAATTATTTTTTATCCTGTTTTCATGTTTACTTATT
>NW_007728249.1:182926-188351 GCF_000696425.1 Galeopterus variegatus | reverse complement strand
TATGATTAGCTATCGCCACCCTAGAGCACCAGAACTTATTATTCCAATTTAACTGTAACTTTGTGACTTTGCAATGTTCTACCAACCTTTCCCCTCCCTCCTTCCTCCTCCCTTTCCTGGCCTCTGGTAAAAGATTAGTGGTTTTTGAAAGGATGCTTGATTTCAGTGCTGTAGGTAGAGAGGCACATTTTCTAGACCTGTCACTCCAGCTTTTCTTGTACATTGCTCTATACTCATTAGTGTATAGTTACTCCATCTGGCAGATATAAAAGAATCAGTGCAGCTATAAGACAACTTTAAGATTTGACATGTTTAGTAGGCTCAAGGGGCTAATACTGTGAATGAAGACACATGATTTGAAAGCAGTTACAACACAACAATCTTGAAGACATGAACATTATGCTCATATATTCTTCCTGAAAGGAGACATATTAGGGGATTGTAACCATCTTACAGTGTCTTTGTCTTGTTACATTGCACAAGTTACCTTGCAGTTTTGTTTATGTTTGTTGTGCCTACACCCTATTTCTCAACTGTAACACTAATTTAAGGGCAGAAACTGTTCCTCGAATTCATCTCTACCTTTAGCACTTAGCACAGTCTCTTATGTAGAAGGCGATGATCTCAATCTACAAGTAGAAGACTGTTGTTGTTCAATTTAATTTGTAATTGGGGTCTCCATTCCCTGGAGTGGCAAAAATGAAATGGCATTGAAATCAGGTTTTCCCTTCCTCTTGCCCGGGGGATAGAGGTGTGGCAGGTAAGAGAGTGAAGTAGGACAGGGGTTACATAAGGCTGGGAAGAGAGGGGCTTTGGCCTTCACTGGATACATATC
Organism: Galeopterus variegatus; assembly: GCF_000696425.1. NCBI lineage: Eukaryota > Metazoa > Chordata > Mammalia > Dermoptera > Cynocephalidae > Galeopterus > Galeopterus variegatus. The sequence continues at coordinate 187,516 of NW_007728249.1, read as the reverse complement.
CATCTGTAAGCTACCGANATCAATTTATTGGATTTTCAAGTTTTACTTTTCTAAGTTTTTAATTTTATAAGTTGTATTTCTATTTTGATACTTTGTTTTATCCTTTAGCAACAGCATTTGTAATCATTTCACATAACTAGTTGAGCTCTTCTGGAGCTTGGGTAAGCAGAGAACTGTGAGGAGTGAAAAGTGAACTGATTTTCTAAGAAAATGATCATGCTCACAAATCAGTGCCCCACTGAGTGTGACTTGAAATCGACAGATATCACCAATGATACCATTATTGTCATTTCATGATCTCTTTGTTCTAGAATCTAGAGAGGAAAATTTCTAGAGAGGTAGATTATTCTTGACATTTGTTTTAGTTCAAAATAAGTGTAATTTCTAAGTTAATGTTTCCTGCTGTGTCTCATATTCAATGCTAGCTTTTAATGAAATATCAAGATCCTCTATGGATTATTGGCAAACCATAAGCATAACTATGATGCTTTCTTTTCTACTGAAAATTAAATGTATCGGACTAAGGTTAGTGGCTTTTTACTTTATTTTATTGTTGTTTTTCTTTGTACATGTTTATGGGGTACAGTTTGTTGTTTCAATACATGTATATAATGTATAATTAATTATCCAATAAGAATAGTTTGCATATATATCACCTAAACATTTATCATTTCTTTGTGGTTATAACACTGAAGATCCTCTCTTCTGGTTATCTTGAAATATACAATACAATATGATTAGCTATCGCCACCCTAGAGCACCAGAACTTATTATTCCAATTTAACTGTAACTTTGTGACTTTGCAATGTTCTACCAACCTTTCCCCTCCCTCCTTCCTCCTCCCTTTCCTGGCCTCTGGTAAAAGATTAGTGGTTTTTGATACATCCATGGTTTGACATCAGCCTCAGAAAAATAAAGAGGTTGCTGTCATTTGATCCGTCATTCCTGTGCTCATAAGCCGATGAGTTTCATCTCCTTTAATGCATCCGAGTTTATCTGGCTACTCCCTTATTACACTGGGCTGGAGGAAACTCTGAGGCTTTGTCTACCTCAGTATAGGTTTTCCAAATCCCTGAGAAGTACGAGTCAGTTCTTTCCTTTTCCCTAGATTTATAAACTGACCTGAGGGTTCTGTCCTCAGTACAGAAAATCTGTATCTAGTTGGGCAAGAAATGAGTTGTGCATAGCAAGGAAGTGTAGTTTCTACTTCTCCTGTATTTACCCAAATCTTTTATACCTTTTGTTCAAGCAACAATTCCTTCTCTTCTGCCAGGCCTAATGCCTTAAAATTGAAAAGTCAGAAAGAAATCATTACACATTCAAGGGCCACAGTGGAAGAAATTATAGGAAATATATATGTAATATCTCCAAAATACTATCCTTCCTCAGCATTAAAAAGGTAATACTTAACAAACGGATGTCATTGCTGATGATTAATTTATGGCATGTTGAGCCTCTTTTGTACAAGAGGCTAGATTAATATTTTCTCCTTTTGGCTTATTAAATATGGGTTCCCTTTTCCAGATGGGTAATAAATGGACACAAAACAGCTAGGTGTTTTAATTTACACACTTTCTGCATGTGCACTGATGCACATTAGGGCACCCATTTATCTTTTCAATATCCCATTTGTCCATCTTGGTTTCTGAAGAAATATCTCACTTTTTGTTACAGCAGACATAGATTATGATTTAAGATCAAGAAACATCAGAGGAAGGCTGAGAATGTAGCTTCAACTCAGGTTACTACTAATCATTTACTAATGATTTTGTGAAACAAACAGTTTTATTGCAGGGAGGAAAGAATTATTTGAAGTTAAATTTCATGCGAGAGGTTGATGACTACGAGATGACAAAGAAATGTGAGAATGTAGCTTCAACTCAGGTTACTACTAATCATTTACTAATGATTTTGTGAAACAAACAGTTTTATTGCAGGGAGGGAAGAATTATTTGAAGTTAAATTTCATGCGAGAGGTTGATGACTACGAGATGACAAAGAAATGGGGAGTAAGTTTGGCAATAACAACAAAAACAAGCCTTGATTTATTTCTAGCTTAGAGTGTGACCTTGGACTAGGCCTTGACTTTTTCCTGACTTGGAGTGTGACCTGGCACTAGTCACCTTTTCTGTCTGGTAGTCAGTTCTAGAAATGGGGTTGGTTGAATTTAATAGATAATGTTTTAAGGTTTCATAGAATTCCATAATTTTAATAAAAGGTAAAGGGTTTCAGCTGAAAAATGCTATAAATATTGTTGAGGTAAGTTGACAATGTTTTTTCTTTAATCTCCCTAACATGTTAAGAAAAGACGAACAAATCTAATGACTATAATCCTTGAGAATAAGTTTTTTTGATGGTGGTCATTTCTGGGGAATTGTTATCCCTAGTTATGTTTACTTTTCCATTTTAATTACAGTTTCATTTCATATATAAAAACAATAACATAATTTTACTTTAATCTAACTGTGAATGAGACATGTGCATTAATGATGATTATTAGTAACAATCAATAGCATCTTAAAAATTCAAGGCATTATTAAATATTTGACGTGAGCTTATTATTCATCATTCTGCAGTATTATTTTATGTGTTGTTATTTTAGAATTCTAGCTGAATATGGAAGATCTGCATACGTTTTTATTATTAGTCATCGGTTGATAAAATATTAAATGTATTTTATACAAAATAAATACTTCAAATAAATAAGGTACTTTTATTTTCTGTAAAACACCAATTTATCAAGGTAAACATGACTCACAAAAGCATGGAGGTTCTAGATTAGGAAAATGCCTTATTCTCAACCTCCTCTTTTGCTCACATTTTTAGTTAGTGGCACCACTGGAGTAGGACACAGGTGTTCTGATTTCAAACGTAGGGCTCTCCTGATCCTGTAATTCATTCTGGCCGTCTTTCAGTTCTTTCCTGCATCTGGTCTTTTCCTGACTGAACTGTCTCATCTTACTTTTGTTTCTCACTCCTCCTTCTTTTGAAGTCAGATTTGAGCTTAAATGCCCTTCATCTCCAAACCACCACTCAACAGTTAATCTTTCTCAAAAAATTCTGTACTTTTCTTTCATAGTACTTAATTATAACTTGCAATTTTGTATCTGTGTTCGTGTTGTGTTTATTTGGCTAGTATCTGTCTTCCCAACTAGAGTGTGATCCATTTGAGGCTAGAGATTTTGCCTTTTTTGGGTCACAATTATTTCCCAGTGCTGAGTACAGTGTCTGGCACACAGCACAATAAATTTCCAGTGAATAAATTAAGGCGTGGATGAATGAATGAGTAGATTCACTATGATCAAAGCAATGTGTTTTGGAGTTTTACAAATGATGTTGCAAACTTAGACTGTATCTGTATTCATAAATGTATTTGATGAAAACATTCAGATTCGTCAAATATCTGAAAATCTAAAAGCAACTATTCTAAAAAATTAAATACATGTTGAATGGTTTATTTACCATATTCAGCTTCCTTCTTCACACAATCAAAATGAAACAAAATGAAGAAAGAAAGAAACCTCCTGTAAATCCTGTAGTTAAAGTCACAGCCCTGGTATTCATGGGCATTTATAAAAATGTAGCATGTGAACATAATGCAATCAGGAATGAAATATTTTGATGTGAATATTTAAGTTAGTGGAAAGCATTCAGAGGTTACAGGATCAAAGATATTTTAGTGTAATTCGGAAAAATAACTTATTTCTTGTCACTTGCCTTGCCACAACCTATTTCAAAATAAAGTATTTCTGTCAGAGTAACAGCACTTGAAATCCAAGCTAGGTAACTCTAAGAGTTTTAATACACTATTGGAAATTATTATTAAGGAATGCTAAGCCAGATCTGATCACTTCTATAGGGTTACATTTGTATTCTAAATAGTTTCAAAATTAGTGAGGATACAAAGGAGTGGGAGGGAGAGACACCAGGGGCTATACGTGACTTCTCATTTATTCCAAAATGTGCTTGCAGTAAATGTGACAGCTCTTAGCTTGCTAGTTAGCAATATCCACTTTACATTATTGGCTGGATTTGCTTCTTTAGAATTTAATAGAATGTTGCTAGAGGCCTCACAATTTGCATTTTTCCTTCTGTAACTTGCTCTGTGTTCATGGATTATCTTCAGGAACATCTATACTTGTTTTTGCCCTTTGGTTATAGTTAACCATGTAACATAGTTTCTGGCATCTCTTCTGCAATCTCCTACTTATGATCCTAACTGCAAGCTTCTGTACTATTTGTTTGCTTGCAATCCTTCAGTCTTTACAGATTAATTCATAATTTGATTGTTTTCAAGAATGTGTTTTAAAATGAGATAGCTTGCAGTAGTCCATTTGGAAGGAATTTAATAGAGTACCAGCTTGATATTTTAAAAGCCAGCAGTGGACAGGAATAGGGGAGCTTTTACTCAGATTCATCAGTCACTCAGGGTGTTGATTATCACAATAATACCCAGAAGGGCTATAATGTTCCTGTTTCCTAATAGCAACTAAGAAAATAAAATGTCTTTTTACTTTGTCTCTTATGAAGTTTCACTTGAGCTCCAGAGCTGAAGTGTGTGTGTGTGTGTGTGTGTGTGTGTGTGTGTGT
>NW_007728249.1:180566-182527 GCF_000696425.1 Galeopterus variegatus | reverse complement strand
GTGTGTGTGTGTGTGTGTGTGTGTGTGTGTGTGTGTCTGTGTGTGTGTGTATGTTGGTGGTGGAGGATGGGGAATCAGGTCATGGGGAAGTGGTGATTGTGGTAGTGAGTGTAGTGAAATAAGTCGAACCCATGATATGTATGGTTAGTTAATATTACTCTTTCTGAGATGGTACGAAATTGTTTAAAAGGGCATGGCTACAATTCCACGCAGGAAGGAAGGACAGTAATTGTCGAGCACCTACTCTGTGCCAGGCACAGTGAAAGGTAGTCTACACACAATCGCACTTATTTCTCATTTAATCTGTGAGGTATTAAAACTGATGAGGAGGAAAAAAAAGTTAAAGCAATTTTTCGAGATAGCCCAATATTTTAACTGCTTTTCCTCTTGGTGTTTTTGCAAAGTGTTCTTTTCCTTCACCACAAGTGCTTTCCTCATTTCTTGGAAGGGGAATGTGTATATACTCTTACATAAGACACCACATTTTCTTAGTTTACTGTACAAAAACAAATCATAAAATTTGATCACAAATCATAAGACAGAGCTGGGCCTGCTACGTTGCATGGGCCCCAATATTGAAAGGAGGAAGGCAAAAGCAAGCTGGGTAGCAGAAAGTGTGTATGTTCACACATCGACACAACTTATTCAAACTGGAGGGAAAACATGAACCGACCCGAGTGGCGGAGGTAAAATGACAAACTGTAGTGTGGGTCCGTGGAAGCAATAGTGTCCAACCACTCCAGAAAGGCAAACAAACATCTACTAGTGAGTTTACAGACCTCTTTTGAAAGCCTTGTATTTGTAAACATAAAAATATAATTGTAACGATGTCTAACTAAACCTCCTCATTCTGCAGACAGATTTTATTCTTTCTCCAGGCTTTAAGAGTACTAATTAAAATATCCTTTATAACAGAACTCACAAACATTAAAGAGCGTTGTTAGGCTTTCTTCCAGCCTTATCTTTTGTAACTGAAATTCTCAACCTATGAGGAGTCATGATGCTACGGTTGGTAAAGATTTGTCTGTTCTCAAAAAAAAAAAAAAAAAGAAAAAGAAAAAAAAAGATTTGGAAAATTTAAATTTCTTTTGAGATTTTAAATTACAAAATTATACGTATAGTAATCTTAAGTCAAGACATGTTCAAGTTCACATACGCCATTTTAAATGTTTACTTGTTACGTCTTGGAACAATGGAGCAATGCACCTGTGTGGAAGTGTTTAATGAATCAGACACAAATGACAATAGCCCATGAGGAGTCCAATTTGTTGGGGTCCCCACAGGATCTTTCATAAGCTCTTTAGAAAGTGAGAAGAGGATGTTTCTGTTACGTAGTGCTCAGTCCGAAGCGTTGCTAGTCACAATTGCATATGTGACCTAAGGCTGTATTTGCCCTTGCCCCTCTCCTAAAAAGTCATTTGAGTTCTGCACGCCCATCAGTCTACCATGACGTGTTACTGCGTATTCAGCGCTGGCAGAAGTCCACACCCCTGTCTTGGGCTAACCTGTCCTCAACCCCCTTCTCTCCTGCCTCTGCCACAGTCCTGGCCCATCATTTGNATCCACTCTCCCAAGTTCCAAAGCAAACACTTTTTCTGGCGGATGGATTTTCCATCTCTTTGTTGTGTAAAATTCAATGTGGTTATATCCAAACCTGCCTTCTTAGGACAGTCTCACAGTTAATCTGTGTAGATTGATGGCTACTTTTCATGCTGGCTAGAAAACAAATAGGTAGAACTCCACTTTCTTTTCCTTGTTTGTCAAATCTTGGCAATTATATCTTCAAAATATTTATTTTTTCCATCCCTATCTCTCAGTTTCTACTGCCATTGCCATTGGGTTAGCATATCTGGTTCTCCAATTTCTAACGTGTTTTCTCCTTTAGCATTTTTTCACATGGTCATAGAAGTTATTACTCCTCTGTAAAACTTAAATGTCTCCCATTTGCAACATATTAAATG
>NW_007728249.1:179408-179743 GCF_000696425.1 Galeopterus variegatus | reverse complement strand
TTTTTTTTTCTTTAGAAGTGTTATTTATGGTCGTAGAAGAGTAGATGTGGATGTCTTAAGTTTTGACTTTGATTTTTGTTATTTACAGGTTCCAGGGCTATGTGTGGGGTTTGTATTTGTTTGACTTATATAATTTTCTTTTACTGAACACATTTGCTAATAGAATTCTAGTAGATAATTAGTGAATTCTTCTAAAAATTGAAACATTTTAGTTTGAACAAGTATAATTTGGGATTGCTTTTTAAAATGTAATTTAATTTATAGGAAAGAATCCATAATCATGCTTATATTTGTTTTAGAAAACTGAATGCCATAAAAAGCAAAATCATCTCTTT
>NW_007728249.1:175689-179072 GCF_000696425.1 Galeopterus variegatus | reverse complement strand
ATAATCATGCTTATATTTGTTTTAGAAAACTGAATGCCATAAAAAGCAAAATCATCTCTTTCTTTACATTCATGACACTTATCTGAGTTCTTTTCTGCTTTAGAGTTGAGTATGGAATTGCATAGAGTCATAGCCCAGTCAGAGCCCAAACAGCTGAACTGTTGTTTGACATTAGAAGAGCATGGAAGATAGGTTGGAACAGTATTGTGGTCTAGGTCATTTCAGTTGCACCAAATAGGAAAACTCTCTTCTGTACATGTAAGGTCTGTGCGGCCTCAGCTAGAATGCTTTGACTGAATTTGTGAGATTTAATTTAGTAGGCAAAATCACTTCCTTAACCTCCAAAAAATTGTGGCTTATGTACTTTTGATTACTTCACTCATTTTCCTTAAGCTAATATCCCATTTCAATAATAAAGACAACTTCTGAACTTTTTTCTTATTATTGAAGGCCTGCTGATTTCCAATGCAATGATTTTCTTCCATTACAACATTTCTAAGATTTCCATTTAACATGTCAAAGATGTCAGGACTTTTAGTACAAGTTTTTTCCCCCTCCATTAAAATATAGATTTTAGAACTATAAATTACTGTGAATAGTTAAGGAATTAGATCTAGGAGGCTGTCTTAATGGAGAGAACATAGCTCTAATGGAATCAACACAATGCTACTTCCTCACACAAAGCCTGGCACATAGTGGGCACACGATAAATACTTTTTGGATGAATATGAGTTTAAAGTGTGTTTTTAAATAATAATTTTGAGCAGGTATTTGATTTGTATGTATATATCAGGAGGAAAATGCGAGACAGTGTGAGTGCATACTTTAAGATGTATTTTGTTTAAAATGTCACAATTTTTAGAGAAAATACACTTGAAACACACTTTTTATGTACCTGTATTTTATTTAGACCTTTTTTGTCCTGAAAAATAATCTATCATTTTACTCCATGGAGTATACCCGAAAGGGAAGTGAATTGTCTTCGATCTATCACTTAACTCCCTCTCACCAGAGCAGAGCACCTCGCTTTTCTTCAATCTTTGCATTGGCTTAACTTGGAGAATATTAAAATATAACCCTCTTTCTACAGATACTCTCAGAACAGCAATTTTTCCAGTAACCAGAGTGCCATTTGTCCATGAAATCAATAATGTACAGCTCATAACCTTAGAGACTTAATATCTTTGTAAGGATCCTAAAAGAAAAGCCCATTTTAAGCTCTGTTGGGAATTGAGTGTGACTTTGTAGAAAACAAACCTGAAAGGCCTTTAGAGAGATCAACTTCTAATGTTTTAATGTTTTAGCTTCTAATGATTACCTCAGTAAATCCATGCAGAGGTAATGCACCACATCTTACGTGAAGCAAAAATAGGAAAATTGTTTAAAATATGCAGAAGGGAATTGTCCACATTCTAAACTATGAATCAGATTGTGGTGGTTATTCACTACTCAGATTTTGAAGAAGGTGTCTGTTATGGAAAGATTTCAGAGCCATAATGTTTTTTTGTTTTGTTTTGGTGGCTGGCCATTATGGGAATCTGAATGCCTGACTGCTAGCCTGGGTTTTCTGTTTTAACTTGCACCCAAGAAGTAAAGTTCTACTTTAGGTTAAAAATTAGGTCAATGTATTCATTCTCTCTTTAGCGATGAAAAACAACTCTGGAGAAGACTTTCATTTTTAATCTAAAAATTAATTCTTTTTATACACTTGTTATATGTTTGAATTTGCTGTGAAAATATTACTTGGTAGTGGGCAATTCAGAAAGCAAAACATGCATTTCTGCTGAAACTTTCACGTGCTTTCACTTCTAAGAGTAAAAATTGTTAGTGCTTCAGAGTCTTTTAAAAGTCTATTTGGGTCTTCTGTTTTTTACTCCAATCATTTGACACTGCATTAAGATATTTTACTAAATCAGACAGGTGTGGATGAAGACCTGACTTATTTTGTGAAATTGATATCAGAATACAAAATCAGGAGGTTTCAAGTTAAGGAGAGTCATGATACCTAGTTAATATTTAAGTAAGCATAATTTTAGGTAAATTGAATCCCATGGTTTGTACATTTGATGGCTTCCCCTCAACCCACCCCTCAACTTTTTGAACACTTTTTATTTTGGAGTAGCTTTAAATTTATATTTATAGAGAAGTTGCAAAAAGTGGTACTGACTCCACTCATCCATAACCATGGTATGTTTATCAAAACTAGGAAGTCCTTAATTCTTACTACATTACTATTAACTAAATTCCAGATTTTATTCAGATTTTAATAATTTTTCTACCAATGTTCTTTTTCCATTTCACAATCCTGTCCAGGACACCATGTTGTGTTTAGTCATTATGTCTGCTTGATCACCTCTGGTTTTTAACAGTTTCTCACTCTTTTCTTGTTTTTCACAACCCTAATAGTTTTGAGGAGTACTGACCAGCTATTTTGTAGTATGTCTGTCAGTTTGGGTTTGTCTGATGTTTTTCTCATGGTTAGACTAGGGAGAAGACTTCAGTGGAGACCTGCCCTCCCCACAGCATCACATCAGGGATACACGCTATCACCACGACATATCGATCACCTGGAAAGGGTAGTGTTCGCCAGGTTTCTCCACTGTAAAGTTGCCTTTCCCTGCTCTTCCCACACTCTATTCTTTGGAAATAAGTCAATAAGTTCAACCTATAGTCAAGGCTTTCTCTCCATTTTTAAAAACTCAGGGAATATATGGAGAAAATTTCCTTATTGTTTGTAACAAAGAGACTTTTAGTAGTATGTATCATTTCTTGTATGCTTTCTGTATTTACACAGTATGCTAAACATGATATATCGATCATTTATCTTAATAATATTTGAGATATGAGTGTATGTGATAGAGATTGTTATTTCATTTTAAAGATATAGAAATTGAGTCAGGGGTTAAGCAACTTGACCAAGGTCGCACAGAGCAAGGATGTATACCCAGGTCTTTTTAGCACTTGCTTTTAACCATTAGTCTATACTGCCTCCTTGATAGAGATCCCAAATCTTACCAAATTTGGTGGTGAGAAATTTTTACATACCCTCTGTACTGGCTTTTTGGTTTCATCTAAATTAAAAGGTGCATGTTGGGGGCGGGTATTTCTGTACTAAAAAGTATATGTAACTTGAAAATTCACCTTTTCTAGATACTCTATTTCTATGACAAGTGCTATGCATTTGTATACAAAGTAGACGTGGGATCTGAGGATGATAGCGACTTTTTATATGCAAGTGCATGAATTTTAAATTAAAGAGGCTGAGTTTCTGTTGCAGTTAAAACTTCCTTGACCATCAGTGAAATAGTTATGCCATGGGTTAAAAAAAAATCAACAGCAGTGACAGCTTTAGAAGAAATGAGACAGACACATCTTCACAAAGC
>NW_007728249.1:171022-175067 GCF_000696425.1 Galeopterus variegatus | reverse complement strand
AAAAAAAAATCAACAGCAGTGACAGCTTTAGAAGAAATGAGACAGACACATCTTCACAAAGCCAGTGATGATCCTCTGCCTGTTGGGTGAGTTAACATATGACTGTTTGATTTAGTGACACTGGTTTTGAGTCAGGAAAAAAACTAGTGTTATTACTACTTGCTTTTTAAGTTTAGGTGAAATTATTTTTTATTTGAGGATGTCTAAATGCTTCTTGAGATGATTTTTGGTAATCAAATTAAACAGGAACAAGGCTGGGAATTTCTGTTTAAGGAATACCTATTCCGTTTTGAAATGCCAGAAAGACTTCTCTTTTAGTTGATGATTTGTATGCATTATAGTTGTTTTTACTTCTTGATTCATCCTTAATCCTTCTTTATTTCACAACACACTGTTTATCTAATCAATTAGCAAGTCTTACTGATGTAACTGACTCTTAAATATGCCATTCCTTCTTCACCATTTTGCATTAGTTTAGGTCATCATCTTCCATGTCTTTCACAAATGTAGCAGCTTACCACCTGGTATTCCTACTTCTCTCTTTCTCTTTTCTTTTCTCCTATGAGAAATACCCTCATAATATAACATTTATGCTTAAAAATCCCAAGGCTTCCTTCTCAAATGCAGAGTTGATACTCAAATATAAATGCACAGTTTGGTTTAGAATTTGAAACATTCAATGGTTTTGCCTTAATTACAGCCATTGCTCTCTTGAATATTACACCCTCTTAACATTAAACCTACTTTAGTTCAAATAAAATCTTGTGGTTTTCTTCTTCCATGACTTTTCACATACAATTTTCTTNTTTTTGGTAATCAAATTAAACAGGAACAAGGCTGGGAATTTCTGTTTAAGGAATACCTATTTCATTTTGAAATGCCAGAAAGACTTCTCTTTTAATTGATGATTTGTATGCATTATAGTTGTTTTTACTTCTTGATTCATCCTTAATCCCTCTTTATTTCACAACACACTGTTTATCTAATCAATCAGCAAGTCTTACTGATGTAACTGACTCTTAAATATGCCATTCCTTCTTCACCATTTTGCATTAGTTTAGGTCATCATCTTCCATGTCTTTCACAAATGCAGCAGCTTACCACCTGGTATTCCTACTTCTCTCTTTCTCTTTTCTTTTCTCCTATGAGAAATACCCTCATAATATAACATCTATGCTTAAAAATCCCAAGGCTTCCTTCTCAAATGCAGAGTTGATACTCAAATATAAACGCACAGTTTGGTTTAGAATTTGAAACATTCAATGGTTTTGCCTTAATTACAGCCATTGCTCTCTTGAATATTACACCCTCTTAACATTAAACCTATTTTAGTTCAAATAAAATCTTGTGGTTTTCTTCTTCCATGACTTTTCACATACAATTTTCTTGTTGAAAATGGCCTACTTCTTTAATCATTATATATACTGAAGAAGTTCAGAATACACTACCCCAAAATATGCCACTTTGGCAAAAGGATTATTTTGAGTGAAAGACACTTGAAAAACAGCAGATGCAAGACAGAATTTTAATCTCCTGTTTTCTTTCTGAAAACAGGAGATTAAAAACTCTTGTATGAAAAATGCCCTTCCTGTACCAGGAGAAAGAAAACATTCTTCAACAGAGAGTCAGCCAAGAGACTTCTGTACAAACAGATTTAAAAAAAATAATTTTGTCTTCCTTTAGCCTTTCTCTATAGTTTGTTTTTCCATGATTGCCTCTCTTTGTTCAACCTCATATAAAAGCATTTTTTAAAATGTGAATTGCTTGGGTCTTTATTTATGAGGGTTCCCATGTTGTATAAAACTCAAGACTTGTATGCTATTTTCTTGTTAATCTGTCTAATGCCAAATTAATTATCAGGCCCAGCCAGAGACTCTAAGAGAGCAGAGGTAAAGTTTGTCCTCTCCTGAAGCACTGGTGAGTTTGGAGAACCATATTCATTCTTTTAACCCAGCTGAACTTTAGTGTCTTCTGTATGCCACCTTCACAATATATTGCAGTTACAGTAAACTTTTGACCAACAGGGGTTTGACCTGCCTGGGTCCACTTATATGTGAATTTGTTTTCAACCAACTGTGGATCAAAAATACAGAATTCTGGGATGTGGAACCCACACATACAGAGGGTGGATTCTGCATATATAGAGGGCTGACTTTTAACACACATGGGTTCTGCAGGGCCAGCTGTTATATGAGAATTTTCAACTGCGTGGATGTTTATGCCTTTAATCTTTATGCTGTTCAAGGGTCAACTATATTTATAGATCTGTATGCCTTCCCTACTTGTCTATAAATTTCTTAGCCCAAGGAGCATGAGGTTTTTTATTTGTTTTCACAGTTTCTATGACAGTGCTGTACAGTTAAGTAGAACTTAAATAAATAGTAAATTGAAATGTATAATATGTACAATGGCTATATCTTCCTTAATTGTGTGAATTTGGAAAAAAAAACTTTTTTAAATTTTAGAAGACTTCATAGAGTAGATGGCGAAAAAAATGATTGTAAAGGAGAGAAAGACAGAAATTTAGAAGACCTTAAAAACTAAGTGGTTTATGTAGGCATGTGGAAAAAATATATAGCGTAAAGTTGGGACAGCAGGTAGATTTTACTTATAGTATCAACTCTAATCAGTTTCTGTGGCTGAAGCTATGTGTGAGAAGGATTGTTGAGTTCACAGCAGGATTCAGAAGGAAAGAGAGATACAACTGATTTGTAATGCAGCTGTATACACAGGAGGAAAAATAGGGAGCTCCTTAGCCTTGAGTTTGCCGGCTCACATCTGGAGCAGTAGGTCTCAGGATATTTTGTTGTTGAACATGTATTTACATGGAAATACTGTTGGGCTGATGCATAAACAAGATTGTTTTCAAGCTACTCGATTTTCTGGATCCTAGATCCTCATAATTGATCATGACAATTGGGGTGAAAATTGCTGATTTTCAGTAATGATTCTCAACCAGTGGGCCTAAGACTGCTGAAGGGCAGAGTCTTTAGTTTACAAAAAAAAAAAAAAAAAAAAAACCACTCAGTTATATGGACTGGTAATGTTAAAGTGTATGCATTAGCTATTGTGATTTTTTTAAAAATAAGATTTGTCAAAATAATTTATTAAATGCATAGTAGTTTCTTGTCATAACAGGCTTTCTAAGTTAATGAACACTAAAATATCACTACATCAAAAGAAAAACTTTAGACAAATTAAATTTAGCAGAGTTTATTTGAGCAAAGAACAATTCATGAATTGGGCAGCACTCAGAACCAGGAGAGGTACAGAGAGTTCCATCCAACAACATGGGCAGGTGGTATTTATAGACAGAAAAAAGATGTGATATACAGAAGCAGCTTGATTGGTTACAGCTGAGAATTTGCCTTATTTGCACATGGACTGATCAGTTGGCAGGTTAATTCTGGTGGTGTGACAATACAACTGCAGCACCTTGCCAGTTCAGTAAACAGAACATGTGAAAACCCTTATTTAGGGGGGAATATGATTCCTATGTGTTTCCTGAAAACTGTTTATTGATATCTTCTGTTGAGATCAAGAAAGCCCCAGCATCGATACCTGTAGTGTCAGTGTGAGAAACTTGGAGACAGTAGTGGAACTCTCTTTTAAGAATGCTGTGTAGTGCCAAAGGACATTTGTTTTTTTTAATTTATGTTTTGAATTGAAACATAATTTATTATGCATATTTATGAGGTACAGAGTTGACTATCAGTATTTGTGCATAGTATGTGATTATTAAATCAGTATTAATAGTATGTTCATTATTACAAATCGTAATTATTCTTTGTGTGCTTTACCCAAATACTACCTAATTTTCCCTACCCCTCCCTCTTTCCCACCTCTAGTAACTATAATATATGAATCTTTGGGAATATTTGAAAGCAGCAAATAATGATTTAGTTACAACATTGAGGGATTTTCTTTCTGATCATCATATTTTATTCAATAGAAAAGTTGCCTAGGGCCAGCCTGGTGGCGCAGTGGAGAGTGCGCCGCTTGGGAGCGTGGTGGCGCTCCCGCCGAGGGTTCGGATCCCATGTGG
>NW_007728249.1:168921-170031 GCF_000696425.1 Galeopterus variegatus | reverse complement strand
AAAAAACTATGTATAAGTAAGCTTATTTTGATAAATATAAAATAAATATTCTAAGTGATAATAAATCACAGTTTCAATGGTTTAAATGGCAGATGTGATTTTTTTCTTCCTTAGTGGCCCATAAAATAATGGAACATTTAAAATTGATGGCATCTTAAGTTCAATCAAATATAGAAAATCTCTATTAAGTTGACAGAATAAAAACCAAAATTCACTGTTAATTGGTACTTTAACAAAATCTATAAGACAGCATCAATATTTATTGAATGAATGAATGAATAAATTATAGTAAGTGTAAATAACATTAACATTTCTGAGATAATATAATGTATCTAAAGCATCTCTTAGTCATTAAGGAAATACTGAATTAAGTTCAAATAAATGATAATTGTATTTTTTCTCATTTGAAATGGTAATCCAGACATCACTCTTGACAGATCAGATATTTTTGTTACTAAAACAGCCACTCTGCAAACTGGTAGCTTAAGGAAAGTTTATTGCTTTTAAATTCATATCACTAGAAATGACATGTGATAAATGGTTTTTAGTATATGTAAGTATAAATTTATTACATTTGATCTTTTTTTTTTAAAAAAACCTTCCTCATATTACTCAATCCAAATTCATTTGAATATTCAAGCATGCTTTTTTATAAATGTTAATTTATAAAATCAGAATGGAAAACTCTAATCTTTCACAAATTCTTAAGCATTTAAAAGTTGTAATCTGATGACATGCTTTGTCATAAAGGGAGTTTGAGTTCTCTGACCTGTAATCATATATTCTGGGCTGCTGAGTATTTTTTAAAATTTCACTTTAAAACTAAAGATCATAAACAATTATAATATAGATATCATAGATAATCATATTTTTAAAACTCCCTGCTTAAAAATGAATATTAGGAAATATTAACAGATGTAAAGATTTTAAATAAGATACTAGTAGCATATTTATAACTAAAGTTATTTGGATCTTCTTTGTCCTGGCTTGAAAAAATTATGCGGATTTCTAAAAGTTAAATTTGAATAAATTTGAAGGATAATATTTAATGATCTTTCCTTCATGGGCTATTTATATGGCAGTATGATAGTTTGAAGTATTTAACATAAA
>NW_007728249.1:166515-167148 GCF_000696425.1 Galeopterus variegatus | reverse complement strand
GCCCTAGGCACCGTTTGCTTTCCTGTTTTACTCCATCTCTTGCAATTAATTCCAATGGATTTCCTTTTCCATCCTTACTGAAAATACTCATTTAAAAATCACAATTCTGAATTTTAATGTGTTTTTAAATATTCTAAGTAATTCTAGATTTTGTGGTAAGATTTTTTTCTTCTGCTTTTCTGAATCCTTCACACAATAACATTTGGCTGCTCTACGTGCCAGGAATATTCAGACCTCAACATTGAATCTCTTACCTTGGGAATTGCAACCCAGGATTTTTGACCATACTGATTTAATCTCTGATTGTGACATTTCTGTTTCCTTCTTACACTCACCCAACATTCCTTTTTTAGATACTCATAAGCTTCCCATAGAAGCCTTAGTTTCCATTGTGTCTTTATGTTTCCGGACCAGTTTATATTTACAGTTGTAGAATTCATTTCGGTGTGTTCAGATTTTCAGCTTCTCTAAGCAACATATCACCGTAACCTAACAATTTACTAAACAAATTTCTAAGAAATTTTACTTCTACATGCAAAACCTTATCTAATTATATAATCAAGAATTAATTTTTCTTAATTGACCTTCTGGAATCTCTTAGGAAGACAAAGATACTGGTTTAGTTTCCAAGTG
>NW_007728249.1:163542-165475 GCF_000696425.1 Galeopterus variegatus | reverse complement strand
TATAAATATAGTATGTAGTATAATATATTTATACTAGAGATATATATAGTCTTCTAGCACACATTTCCATGCTCTTTAAGGAGAATTATCATTCATGATACTAGGAAAACTGCATTGATTTTCTGTGTGTCCCTAGAACTTTATATTTTTTTCTGAAGAAATATGTTATTTTAGAACAAAAATTGAAATAAATGATCCAATAATTTTAAGTTAATTGACACTAAACGTTGCCAAAAAATGTTAATAGATTTTTAGGTAGTAGCTAGTTTCAAGAATGTTGAGAATTGATAAAAGAAAAAAATATGGCATTGTTGGACTCAAGTTTTAAATACATTAATGCTTATACAGAGGTGGAAATATTTGATTTTTTAAAAAATGTGATGTTGTATACTGATCGCTTGTATAGGGTTGCCAGATAAAATACATGATGTCCAGTTAAATTTAGATATCGGACAAACAACAAATAATTTTTTACTGTAAGTATGCGATATTTGAGACATATGTACTAGATAATTATTTCTTGTTTATCTGAGTTTTAAATTTAACCAGTTGTCCTGTATTTTTAATCGCTAAATCTAGAAACACTACACCATGCATATTTATTCAGCAGTTAGGAATGACTCTTTGATCCCTGTAGCAAAGTTGCTTGTCTGAGAGAGCTGTTCACAAATATGCATATCATAAGAATTTCACATGTGGAACCTGTGCAATTTTTATGATGTGCATAAGAACCCTGCTCTGGAAATTCTGATTCAGTAGGTTAGGGTGAGGCCTAGAAATCTTTAGTTTTAACAAGTGCCTATATCACTTCTCACAATCAGGCCTGTCTGCCCACTGCTTTAAGCAGCTCTACAGGGCACCTGGCACTGCCCAGCAGTCACCTTCCATGTGGTCTCTAGATGTGCTGTCTTTTCAGTCTCTATAATTTTTTTTTTTTTTGTCTTTTTTTGTGACCGGTAAGGGGATTGCAACCCTTGGCGTGGTGTCGCCTGTACCGCGCTCAGCCAGTGAGCTCACCAGCCATGCCTATATAGGATCCGAACCCGTGGCGGGAGCGCCGCTGCGCTCCCAGCGCCGCACTCTCCCGAGTGCGCCATAGGGTCGGCCCATCAGTCTCTATAATTTGAGAGCTTTAGACCCGTGCACCAGAGAAAATCCTATCATGTTTTATTTACCCAAAGCATGGGATCTATGGAACTACATGCTATTCACAAACAAGGTGCAGTCTGACTTCTTCCTGTCTTGGATTATTTTTACTAAGTTTAAGCAGGCTTTCTCTTCATTGTCAGTTCCACATAGTTTATTATTTTTTGTCATTGTTGTTGTTGTTATCATTATTATTTTATTTCTAGTATTTTTCAGTGTGTCTAATAACCAAATCCGGAGTTTAAACCACAACCTACTTAATTCTACTTACAGTAATTTTGCTTATTGCTACTTATGAGAATAATGTTATAAATATTATGATGCAATCTCACATTTGGAAGATGATGGGGAAGCAAAAATTATATCATCTTATAAAAGCTCACATATATTTTGAAAAGCTTTAGTACTTTACTTTGTATTTTCCAGGTATTCAATGCTGTAATTTTATCATGGGTCAGATGTTTCCTAAACATATACATTAAAACTACAGGATGAACAAATCCACATGTGTGAATTCATAAAGCCTATATTTTCTGTTTATTTTGTGAGATGAATATTGATTTTTAATCTCAATGGGGCCAGGATATGTGGAGAGCTTTACTTGAAATTAGCTTTTCCTAGAAATGTGTATGGTTTGAGAGACAAGGTATTTCTCTAGGAGAATCAAGAAAGAAATTTGATATTTTTTTTTTTTACAGAAAAATGAGACAAAAATTTTAAATTATGTCAGTTACAGAAAGAGAGAGATGATGAGATTTCAATTGTGTTTGACACAAAAATTACCTGT
>NW_007728249.1:161240-162529 GCF_000696425.1 Galeopterus variegatus | reverse complement strand
AGATGAGCCTGGAGAAAATTATCCTAAGTGAAACAACCCAGGTACAGAAAGAGAAATACTGTATGTTCTCAATCATAATTGGGAGCTGAATCCATAAACAAACAAATAAACAATAGAGACACAGAAAAAAAAACAACAACAGTCACTGTAATATGTTGAACTTTTAGAGAGAAAAGAACTGTTGTTACTAGAGGTAGAAAAGGGGAGGGAAAGGGCGAGAGAGGGGGGCTGATGAGGAATTGGTCAATGGACACACAGAATGATTGTGTATTGTAATGATGAATAAGCTCACTATCCTGATCTACCCACCACACATTATACACAATTATTGAAAATCAATGTTTTACCCCATATGTATGTATAATAAATTATCTTAAAAGCAGAAATAATAGAAAATGTGAAAATACAGAGTTTTATTTTAAGGCTAAACCTCAAATAAGTTACATGTATCTTATTCTCATTTTCAATAAAATATCTTAATGTATAAATAACAAATGAGATAATACATGTAAAATGCTTAGAGTAAATGGTTGTCATATACAAAGAATTTAGATGTTAGGTGGTTGTTTTTATTACTCATGTGAACTTTTTGATACAAATTTTGTGAAAAGCATAGAGCCAGGGCTTTTGACTTAAATTTCCCTTTTTCTTTTGGGGAGTTGAGTACAAGTAAACTACCCTGCTAAATACTGGGGGGAAAAAATCCATAGCCACTTTGTTGGAGATATTTCAGTTTATGGAGTATTTTCCTTATTTTTCCTATCAGTTAAATTTTGATTTTTCTATTGGTATTTCATTATTTTACTTGCATGCTTACTCATTTCCAGGAGTGCTGCTAGATGTGAGATGGAACACAAAATAGTCTAGATCACTACTTTTTTTCCCCAGAAGTTTGGATGAGAAAGAAATATGGTATTAGTTATCATCAATTTAAATTTTATATAATCTGTGGCTTCAGTTAAGCCTCGGCCATGCCTGGGTCCTGAGCTGTGGAGCGGGGGGAAGCCAAACCCAGCTGCAAGCAGGTAAAGAGCACACCAAAAACACCATTTCCACATGGGTAGCCCACCATAGCCACTGCAGTTGCCATGGCTGCTGCAAAAGCAGCTAGTCTCTACAGCAGCTGTCACAGCCACCATGCAGATGACACTCCAGACTCTCAACTGCATTGACACAAGGAGAGGAACCAGCAGAGATTAAGAGAGAGAGAGAGAGAGAGAGAGAGAGAGAGAGAGAGAGAGAGAGAGAGATCCTCTCTCTCCACAAAGCACACTCCAGAGTAGTAGAAG
>NW_007728249.1:157625-160699 GCF_000696425.1 Galeopterus variegatus | reverse complement strand
GACACCAGCCGAGAGAGAGAGAGAGAGAGAGAGAGAGAGAGAGAGAGAGAGAGAGAGAGAGAGAGAGATCCTCTCTCTCCACAAAGCACACTCCAGAGTAGTAGAAGCAGCACCTGATTTATGATAATAGGGGACTCGATCACACCTGTCTCAGTACTGGACAGATCATCTAGGCAACAAAGTAACAGAGGAACAGTGAGTCTATCAGATGGAGAGAACAAATTTATAGTTATTAAAGGAGGAGGGGGAAGGGAAAGAGGAGGGAGAGGGGCAAAGGGAGAGATTGGATAAGGAGCCTAGAGAGTAAGTATGATTTGTAACAATGAGTGTGCTAATAAAAATAAAAAATAAATTAAATTAAAAAATATGGTGATGGTGGAACAATTACCATATTATTCAACTTAAAAAATAAAATAAATATCTTTAATAGTAATAATAGTTTTAATTTTTAGGCTCTTTGTTGGTTATAATGAAAATAATAGTTCTTAGTGACGTCTTTGTTCTGAAGCTGTCACAATTCTTAATATTTATAATCATAGATATATTATTGTTCATCATGGTCAGGTAGTTTCTTATAAAACCATTTCTATAATCTCACTTACAAGTCTTCAAAAAACTTTGTAAAATAAACACTTGCTGAAGGGACTGATATTTTGTTTTTTATTACGTGAAGAGTTGTTCATGAAGGAAAAACAAAATTAGCCACTATGAATGCATAGGTCTATGGCTGAGGTTACTTGGAGGAACTTATTTTTTGTAAGGTAAAAACCTAAATATACTTGCATTACTTTGTGTATAATTTTCCCACGTTGCATTTGGAAAAGGTGTTCCAAATATATGTGATATTGATCTATTTGATACTTCTCAGTGTGTGTTAAAGGGATGTGATGGACAAACACCTTGGTGATTTTGAACCAGTTGTCCTTTAGCATATGAGGCAAATTCTGGTAGCCAAGTAGGTATCTGTGAAAGGAAAAGATGAGCAATAAAGCATTACCGAGAAGTCTGAGAGAACGACCAGTATGTTCGTGGTTTGGCATCTTTTTAAGACTGTAGAAGCTATTTACAACTATTTAAAAGTTTTTGTCCAACCTAGTTTTTCAGCTCTTTCAAGATTATTTCTTCCTTTAAGGTACGTAGCCAGGACCTGAATACTCAAATCCTTGGTTACCTAGTTGCCATGATATGCTATAAAGGTGAATGTGTTCAGAAACCCTATCGGGCACCCTATTTTCTGTAGGATTTTCCTATTCTTGTGAAATGAGCCAGTTAAACTTTCTTTGTTCATTTGTATTTTGCCTTCTTTGGCTTAAGGACTGGAATAAAGGCAAGTTGAGTGGCCTCCTAAATGTCTTTCCATTTGGCCTATATTTGCATTTATATCAGAATGCTCAAGTTAAAAAAATTATCAAAAACATTTAGTCCTACCTCATGTCCAAACTAAAACTAAAAATGTGGTGTGTGTGTGTTCTTTTTTTCTATCCACTGTTCGATTTGAACAGCTATTAGTCTAAAAACCTTATCATTTCAGGACCCAAGCTTCCTTAGTTTTAATATGTCTTATTTCCAATTCATTGCCTATGTCCCTCCAGTGGAATTGATCTCAACAATACCACAAATCAGTATTAACTGTTGAATCCAGTTGTCTTTTTAAAATCAGCTAGTCTCTCTCTTAACCACAATTACCATTT
Source organism: Galeopterus variegatus (assembly GCF_000696425.1). Classification (NCBI taxonomy): domain Eukaryota; kingdom Metazoa; phylum Chordata; class Mammalia; order Dermoptera; family Cynocephalidae; genus Galeopterus; species Galeopterus variegatus. Next base: position 159,008 of record NW_007728249.1, on the reverse strand, counting down.
GACATTAAATAAATATGTCTGAACTGGAAATAATTGCTGGCGCTTACATTTATAATAAAATGCCCCCATGTTGATAAACAGAATACAGTAGACCAAATAAGAATTCACAGTCTTACTCATTTTTGAAAAGCCCTCTTCCTTTGGTTTCTAAGATGTCCTCTACACCCACTGCCCTCCATACACACTTCTGATTTTTCTCCTATATTCCTTCTACAGTTTTGGTCTTCTTTGGTGACATCTTTTAATGTCTTTGTTGGTGCTTCTGGACTCCATTCTGCTTATAAATTATTATATGCAATCTCTATGGATGATCTAACTGGCTGCAGCACCTTCAATGAGCACACATGTACTGATGAATCCCCAAGACTTTCCAGTGCCACCAGCACTGCTGGAAATCCTCACTTGGGTACTCGAAATGTCTCAAAGAAGATGATCGTGATGCCCTTGCTTCCCAAACCTCCCTCTCTCCCTCTTCCTGTGTCCTATCTCTTAGTGAGTGGCACCACTGTTCCTCAGTTTCCTAGGCATCTTCCTAGAAGGAAGATTGGAAATAGACTGTGATGAAAAATTGAGGCGGTTCCTCTAAAGTGGCTTAAATATGGTGTGAGTGTGGTAGAGGAGGTGTGTTTAATATGGAGGAAGGAGGGAAAGCATGACATGCTGAACTCAGAGAGTGGGTAAATGAAATTACTGAGGAAAAGAAGTGGGCTTATTGGGCAATATTGAATATCCATTTGAATTTTTCTGTTCCTGAATTGAAATTGAAATCACTAAGCTGGGTTAAGTGATTTTTCTCTCTCACATTTGAAGCTTGTGTACAAACATACATAAGATTCATATTCAGTGAGGATTCAGTTGGGATTAGTACCTTGCTCTTTGAAAAGTACCCCATTATGTGACTCTGGTGGAACTGTCAAGTCAACACTGTTGTCCCACTTCTGCCACCAACAGGGCATGTCTTGGAACTTGGAAAGGGCAATGAGATTACTCCATTTCCCTGTAAACAGTGATGGTTGCAAATCTGGGCACACATTGCAAGTAGGGTTGGTGTTATGTAGAAGTGACTGATAGAGATATTGGATCTTCTTTCTTCTAAGGGTATGGATTTTGGAGATCATTTAAGTCTAATATTATTGGGGAGTAATTGTCACTGCCTTGGAATAATAATCCTGCAGAGGAAAATAGAGCAAGAAGATGGAGAGACAGAAGCCTGTCGATCATTCTAGATCCAGCTGTTTTGGACTCTCAGTCACCCAAATTATGAGGAATAAAATTTTTCCCTTTTTGTTCAAATGAGTTAAAATGTCTTCCTGCCACTTGCAGCAAAAGCACTCTGACCCAAAGACCAGTTAAGTTCTTTTGAGGGAAAGAGGTGCAAGGGAC
>NW_007728249.1:155258-157360 GCF_000696425.1 Galeopterus variegatus | reverse complement strand
AATAAAATTTTTCCCTTTTTGTTCAAATGAGTTAAAATGTCTTCCTGCCACTTGCAGCAAAAAGCACTCTGACCCAAAGACCAGTTAAGTTCTTTTGAGGGAAAGAGGTGCAAGGGAGTTGAGGGTGTATTGCAAGGGATTGTTTCTAATGAGGAACTGTATGGGAAGTGAGGCAAGACAGTGGTGATGGACGGTGAGAAAATGCTAGGGGCAAACATATTGGGAGGGTTGATGAGGTGGAAACACTGCTCCTAGATAAGGTAGGTTAGTCGGCCATAGACTGAGAGAAAACTTGTTGAAACTGACATTTCAGAGAGGTACAATCATTGGTGATGATAAGACTGCAGGTGTGATAATGCCAGTGGGTAGATGAGGGGATACATAGGAAGAGTACAAGGAATGGGGAAGCCGGATGTAGGATGGCAAAGTTGAAGAAGGGTTTGAACAAAGAGTCACAATTATGGGTGAATTAGAAAGTTAGAAAGAATATCAGTGGGGAGAGTGGTGCAACCAGATGGTTTGAGAGTTGAGGATGAGAGGGATTCTAGGAAGAACAATTAAAAATTATTTGGAAGTGATAGTTGGGAGGGGAGCAAGAAAGATTTTTCCATGCACCTATGATGTGTGGGAGAAGAAACAAACTCCATGTAAATGGGATTCAGTTAATGCAGGGAAGTTCAGATAACATTCATAGTAAAGAATGACTTGTGGAAGTCTATAAATTGGACCCCAGGAAGTCCACAGGGGAGAATAAAAGAATGAAGAAAGGGAGCAAAAACAAGACATTGGGCCAAAGGAGGGATGTGTGTGACTGATGTGAGGATGAGAATCGTGTTAGTAATTGAAAACCAGAGAGTCATGGACTTTTGGGGGTGACCAAGGTTTATAGAGGGGTGGGACATTCTGTGATTTGTTCAAATCATCTGTTAGAAGATGGACAAACTGGTGCCTCTGCAGCCTGCAGTGATGTGTGTGGGATGTGCAGCCTGGGTGGTAGACCCTGGTGCACCCTTTGATAGGACAGGGCTGCACAAAAATGTCAACTCTGTTGCCACATGGTGCCCTAATGATAAAGTTGGGTTCGACATGACATTTCGGTTCTTTATGATCCAGACCCTTTATGATCTATACCCTCTTTTGTTGCCGCATCTCGGCACTGTGTATTATAGTCCAGCCCTACTGATCCGCTCTTAGTTCCCCTAAATACTTCTTATTCTCTCTTGCCTCTGATCTATATGTGTATTTTTCTTCTGCTTAAAAATTCCCTTCCCTCTCACTTCAACCACCTCTGTCTTTGGCTGACATTCATAGTTATCATTTCATAATTCAACTTTGGAATCACCCCTTAGGGACGTCTTCTTTTGCTTGCCAGTTCTTAATTGGTGTTCTCTGTCCCCAGATGGTCCCCAAACATCTTTTATTCCTATCAGAGTATTTAATACACTATTTCATTTTTGACTTTTAATGTAAGCTCTTTGATGGAAGGCACTGTGACTTGTATATCCAGCCCTTAAGAAAAGAAACATGTAATAGTTATTCTATATATATTTGTAGAATGAATGAATTGAACAAATTAAAAACAGACACAATCAGGCTTCTGCTTGACTCTTTCAGGTGACTTATCTCATTACTCTGTGTTATTCAAGTATTTTTGCTACATAATAAATGATGCCTATGTACCTGAAGATTATGCACTCCCCTAGATTTGAAAATATAACTGAAACATTGAGGAACATCTGAATCAAGATTTTTTCCTGAGTATTTAGGCTAATTATCAACAATGTACATTTCCATTTTTTTTGACAGATTCTTTTAGAAGACATACTATGCAGTCCTATCTTTATTCTCCAAAGTATTATACAATTGCTCAATGTAATCACCATTTTTTTTGTTCTGATAGAACCAGGAAAATTTTCAGGGCTAAAAAATTAAAGCTAATGTTTACATATAAAGGTACAGGGACCTCAGGAATAGGAAGGTAGAAATATATGTTCTGGTTTTACCTAGTGGCGTTCCCACTATCTATTCACTTATTCTAATAGATCTAATAATATTAAAAAAAAGCAAATAAATTTCTGGATATTTGAAGTAGAAAAATAAAA
>NW_007728249.1:139300-155070 GCF_000696425.1 Galeopterus variegatus | reverse complement strand
TTTTTTGTTCTGATAGAACCAGGAAAATTTTCAGGGCTAAAAAATTAAAGCTAATGTTTACATATAAAGGTACAGGGACCTCAGGAATAGGAAGGTAGAAATATATGTTCTGGTTTTACCTAGTGGCGTTCCCACTATCTATTCACTTATTCTAATAGATCTAATAATATTAAAAAAAAGCAAATAAATTTCTGGATATTTGAAGTAGAAAAATAAAAGTCTGATTTTATACCTCAAAGTGCCTCAGATCCCTCATACCTATTCCTGAAATATACCTAAATTTGTTAAAAACACTTAGCCTTCTATTTTCTGGGCTAAGCTGGCATGTGTAATAAATTTGGTTTCAATATTTGAACATAAATCTATAATCCATCTGGAGTTTATTTTGGTTTATGTCACAAAGTGGGAATCAATGTTATTCTTATTCCAAATGGTTAGCCAGTTGTTTCAACACCTTTTCTTGAATAATTCATTTATCTCCACTAGTTTAAAATGCCACCTTTATGATATACTAAAATAGTTTATTTAGTTAGGTTTGTTGCTACTCTTTCTATACAAGTCCATTGATCTTTCTGTTCTTATGTTGGAATATTTATATATATTATTTATCATACATATGTAATTTGTTAATAGTTTAGCATTTGAATATTTGAAGACATATGGATCTAGATTCATATTTTAGTGTTGCGTCATGCTATATTTGAGACTTTGAGAAAATACATCTCTATACCTCAGTTTACTCATTACTAAACGGGGACAATAATAAAACAAGGGTGACAATAGTATCTTTCTCATAGGATTATTCAGAAGATTAAGTGAGATAATCTATGTAAAGTACTTTGTAATAGGTGTGGCACATATTAAATATTCAATAAACCATTAAATTTCATAATCTATTTCAATAGGAGAGGAGAAAATGCTCCTTCAATTAACTTCTGTCTTAAAGTTTAGTTTTTTTGTTTTGTCTCACCTCTACACTAACACATGAATTTAAGAATCATTGTGTAAAGTTTCCAAAAGCTTTTGTTGGGATTTTGATTAGATTAGGGTTTATTAAATCCATCACTAAATTGGGTGAAAATCTGAGTTCCCTAGAAACATAGTATATTTCTTATTTTTATATCCCAAAGTAAAATTAGAATTGTCTTTACATTTCTCAGTATATTTATTCATAGATATAAAATAATGTTTTTGTTCTTGAAAATGGGATTAGTTTTCAAAAATATTATTTTTTATTTATTGAAACAGTTGATTGTACTACAGGGCACAGGTATATCTGTGGGATATAGAGGTGAATATCAATACCTGCGTGAAATATGTGATGCTCAAATCAGGATACAAAAATCTTATTTTTAACCGATTATTGCTGGTATGTTAAAGAAGCACTGCTTTTTTTATATGCACTTTATAAAGTGCCACCTTCCTGAATGAGTTCTAGGTTCTCAGTTTTAAGAAGTTTTCAGTTGAATTAATTGGATTGTCAGATAGACGGTTTTGTGCACAGATAATTTTCTGTCTTCCATTTTGTGACAAAAACTTTTCTTATTGTTTTGGCTAAAACTATAAGAATGTTTCAATAGACCGTAAATTCTATTACTGCAGAAATTGTATTACCTTTTATACTATGCTTCTATCCTCTATCATTGGGCAAGAATTTGAAAATTAACCAAAATATTCTTTTGGCATCTATTTAAAAGAATGTGTAATTGTGTCCTTTAAACTATTGATGTGGTAAACTATTTTAGTCAATTAAAAAATAAACTATTTTAAAGTTTCCAAAATAATACATACTTAGTTGGACATTTGGAAAATATTCTTTTGGCATCTATTTAAAAGAATGTGTAATTGTGTCCTTTAAACTATTGATGTGGTAAACTATTTTAATCAATTAAAAAATAAACTATTTTAAAGTTTCCAAAATAATACATACTTAGTTGGACATTTGGTCCATATTATATAAAGCTGTTCTTATTTTGATAATATTCTATTTATATTTTTAATTTATATTCAAAAGTAGGATTGATCTGTGGAACTTTGATTTTGTATCTTTTGCCATATTTAGTGTTAGAGTAATTTTAGTGACACATGATCATTAGGGAGATGTCCCATATTCTTTTGCACTCCGAAATAGTTAATCAATGCAGAAGTTACATCTTCATTGGAAGTTTGATAAAACAAAACAACTTCTGTATCAAAGAATATTTTGGCTGGCAATTTTTTGACAATTTTCGATCACTCCTAGCATATTTTATTTATTTCAGTGTTTATTTCTTCCTGATTAATTTTGTTATGTTTACCTAAAAATGCTCAGTGTATGAACATTTAAATTTTATTACAGAACTTTATTTTTACAGAACTTTATTATTACAGAACTTTAAATTGAGTTTTTCTCATTTTGAAAAATGTTCATTTATGTACATAACATCTTTCTATTATTTATTTATGTGTCCTCAATACTTTTGATAGAAGTCTTCTATTTTATTATTCTTTCAAAAGAACTTTCACTTGTATTTATTTATTACTTCTATTGTTTCCCTGTTTTTTTTCTTAGTACATTAATTTATGCACTTATCTTTTCAAAATCCTTTCTCATGTTTTTTTAAAATTTTGCTTCTTTCCATAACTTCTTTGATGATTAGTTCACTTACTTTTTTTCTGTTAAAATATTTTAAACCTTGTATGAATTTTTATTAGATTAAAAATTTGGGGGCATCTCTTAATTTCTATATATTCTAATAGTCTGCCTTTTTCTCCCTGGCCTAAGATATATGTAGATCACATTTAAAATTTTATATGGATTTTGGTTAACCATTTAAAATGTATGTTAATCTTTAGGTTAAATAGAAAACTGATCTATAGTGACAGAAGCTATCAATGTGCTTAATATACTATCGGCCATGTTTATACACATATGCATTTGCACACTTTAGTAAATATGTGCATAGTTTATTAGTGGGTTTATTTTTACCCTTCCCAACTCACTGCTTAATCTGAATCTTGGGAAAAACATAAAATACTGTCAGATGGTATGAATAGGAAATTGCTTTAAGTGTTTATAGCCAAGCAACTATTTGGTTTTAACTGCCCCCCCTTTCCTTTTGTGTAACAAATTGACTCTCAAAAGGGATTAATCCATATCAGATTTTGTCATATATGTTAGGGTTTCAAAATCTCTTGCTAAAAATGGGAGACGCAAGAGTAACTTTTTCTGCTGCTACTCAGATACATTCCATTTCAAAAACATAAGCTGAGGCATTGCTGTTAGATCCTTAAGAAAAGATATTCACATGTAACTTCTAATTACACTGAGACATACTTAAAAGATATTTCAAGGTCAATTCTGGCACTGGCTAACATAACATTTAATTCAGGAATTATATTAGTATTTGATTGATGGGTGTATGTTTGATTTGTAACATAATTTTGTGAATGATAAATCAAGTTGTAATTTTATTAGTGATGCTGATTTAGTGGCTTAGGAGAAAGCTTTTGTTAAAACATTTCCCCTAATTTTTCCTACCTTTGACACAATCATTCACATGTTTTACTTTGCTTAGTTTTCTTTTTTCAAAACTTTTTCACTTACTAATTTGGAGCCTTCCTTTTCATGGTTATTCATCTTAATAGGGAATTAACATGAATGGACCACAACAACTTGGCCAATTTTCTATATATGATCCCTAACATTCTACTTAAAAGCTATGCCAACTATTTCTTTTCTTCAGTCATTCCACAAGCCCTTATTGATGACATCTAAGTGCTAGATACTGTGCTAGACACTGGAAAAACCAATGGTGAACAGGAGCAGAATTCCTGTTTTCAAGAGACTTACAGTCCAGTATGGGAAATATAATTTGTTACAATGTGAAAGTGCAGTTGTGTTACATGCTGTATAAAGTGCATGTTGATATGCGAGCATATGACAAATAGGCTGGGAGTCCAGAGAAGGACCACTAGAGGGAATGGATCTTCTGCTGACATTGAAAATTGAGCAGGGATAAGCTGGGGAAAGTGAAGGTAAGATCCTTCTAGTCGGGGGAAGGAGCATGTGCAGAGGCTCTGAGATGTGATGAAGTAAAATATATACAAAGAACTAAAAAAAGTCTAATGTGGCATGGATATAGAAGCCAACAGGAGAGGAGTTGAAAAGATGGAGAGGGAGAATGTGTCTGCCTTCTGCCGAGCCTTATATAAAAAGAATTTTTCTTTATTCTTAGTGCAATGTGAAGTGCTTTAAATAGGCGATGTGATTTGTCCGAATTTATTAATTTGCTTACCAAATATTCATTGAGCACCTAGTGTTTGTCAGATATTGCTGTAGCCCCTGAAGATACAGCAGGAATGAAGACAGACCCAAAATAGCTGTCCTCATGCAGCTTATAATGGACTGCAATGTTTGCTAGGTCAGAGAAGGCCTCACAGAGGAAGACTTGTAAGCAAGAATCTGCAGAAAGTAAGGACAGCCAGGGAGGAATGCAAGCAGATCAGATGAAGCAATTGTAGTTGTCCTGACTCTCAGCACTCTGGAGCTCAGAGGAGATTGATGCATTTTCTTTCCATCTCCAAAGTCTCTGTCTTGCTCTCCATATGTATATGTATGTTATTTATATGTGTGTGAGCACGTGCGTATAACAAACAGTAATTTAAGCAATGAACACAAAAATAAGTTATAGAGATAGTGTAGTGTGAGAGGAGAAAGAGATTAAGCTTTGAGGAAAGGGGAGATTTGATGGCTGGATGGGAAAAGATGAAGTGACTCTACTCGGAGGAAGGGAGGGAAAAACCCCACACATATGTTGTTTGACAGAATTCAAAGAATAAGTGCGCAAAAAGAAGAAAGTAGTGGTTTCATCATTAAGTGCTGCTGAGAGTTATAGATAAAAACTTTAACATATTGTTTTGGATTTAGTGACTTGAGGGTTATTAAATTATGTTTCGGAGAAGGAATAGAAGTCAAGCCCATTGGAATGAAATAAACAAGAAATGGAGAGAGGAAGAATAGATAATCTTTTCAAAACTTTTCAGAAATACGAAAGTAAAAAGAGATTAAATAGTATATGAAAGAGGTTGTTGGATTGAGGGTTTTTTTTTGTTGTTGTTTTGTTTTTAATGAGAGACTGTGGCATGTTTAGCAGCTGATGAGATAAACCCAATTGAAATGGAGATGTTGACTATACAAATAAAGAAGAAAAAATTAATAATAGTGTAATGAATAACTTGACCTTGACACATATTAAATATATGTGAAGGTAAAACCACAGAGGCAATGTCTCTCTAATAATCACTGGAGTAATCAATTTGCTTATTATTATCACTTTAAATGTAGCTTTCCAGTATCAACTAATGTCTTTTTAACTAATGACACTGCTTCTTAAGGGAAAGGAAAAGATGCCTTTTTTCTTTCTCCTATTTGAAAAATATCTTTTTTCTCCTATTTGAGATCACTGCCTTGATCTCACTTCACCACAGATAAATGTAATCTACATATAACATACTTTCACAATGCATGACAGTATAAAAATAGCCAAAATTTTGAAGCTAATTTTAAGTACCTGAGGAGAATTTAATCAACCATTAATTTTTTTTTCTCACTTGTCAGTTATTTATCAAGTGTATGGCAAGGGGCAAACATTGTTTAAAACAGTCATCATTAATTAGTAACACTTACCCAGAGGCAGTTTTAACCTTTCCTCCACTGAAAGATTATTCTAATGTCAGGGTAGAATTAAAAATATCTTTAGTGCTGCTTACTCTTCCAGGCTCAACATTTATCATGTCAATTAGTTGTGTACTAGAAGCAGCGGGTGAAGGGTTGCTTGTGGCAGTGTGTGGTAGCAGCAGAATGACAGAAAAGCAACAGAGTTTCTGGGAAAATTACTCTTGATTCCTCTTTTATAATTTTTAATTTTTTGACAAAATTAATGACCATTTTCCTTTGCTGTACATTTCTTTTCCTGGAATTTTTTGTTGATAGGTAGTTACTATACTTATATTAAGGCAAATTAGCCTTATCTCCTATCATAATTTTATGACTCTCAAAATAGTATCTATGCATAAAAGTGAAGCATACACTTGGCGCCATATAGAGAATTAATAAATCCTGGCCAAATGGTGGTGCTTCAAACCTGATCAACACTAGGGTTGTTTACTTGCACAAAAAATATGAACACCAGGGGATTTGGGAATGACCTCAACTCTCAGGATGACTTTCCTTGTAATATATATATATTTTTTTCCTGGCTGATCCATGATTCCTTCTTCTTAAGAAAAATAAACTATCCAGGATTCACTGAAGAACCAAATAATAGCTTGTTAATTATTCAGAGAAATGTTGCAGGATTAAGCAACTTTAGATATAGATATTGAGCTTAGTACTTGCTGTAAGCAAACTTGAAAATACAAATAAAGTGCTACGAGTCATCTTCATGAGCTGAAAAGATAGTTAAGCTGCATGTACATGTGAAGGATGATTTCCTAAGTGCTGGCTCTCCAACAAGGAAATGTTCCAAATAACGCAGAACCTGAATAAACAAGACACTTGTTTCTTTCAGTAGAAAATGACTTACCATCACTCTCTAGTTAATTCTAGACTAGATAAATTTAAGTTTGCGACCTAAGATATTTTCTTCTCTACTTTAAAGCCTGGTGGGGTGTGTGTGTGTGGGGGGGTTATTTTGGAGGGTTGGAGACGTTTTTGATAATTTACTTGCAAGTCTGGCAGTATGAGCTAGATATTGATTTCTCTATTTCTTTTAAGAACACTTTTATTCATTAATGTCTTAAAAAACACACTTTTTTTTTTTTTGGTAGCTGGACAGTATGGGGATCTGAACCCTTGACCTTGGTGTTACAAGGCTGTGCTCTAACCAGCTGAGCCAAACAGCCAACCCCCAGAGAAATTTTGAAATAGCTCTTAATTGCCTGTTTTCTTCTTTCTTATCATGGTACTGTTCCAGGGGTTTGGCTTGTTTCTATGAATAAGCTGGCACATCTTCAGAAATTATCTGATTAAAAACACCACCAATGGAGTTTCATTAAATTTTAATTGCTAAGGCTAGTGAAACACATACATCTGTCTTACTGAGGATACTTTATTGTAGTTAGAGTTGTAATAATAGCCCTTTTTAAGACTAGTTATGTGAATCTTTCTGAGGCTTTCTATATGTTAGAAGTTAATATGCTTTCTCAGGAGATAATATTCTATCTTATAGCTAAACAAGTGAATTTTATGTCTTATTATAGATTACAACTTTCTTGTTCTTTAGTAAGAATCCTATAAAAACATTAAGTTGTATTTTTCTCTGCATTTAAAATTCAACACGTCTACTATATACACTTGAAATCCATATAATCAAAACACATTATCCCACTAATATAAGAGCTAATGTTTTGGTGTATTCTGTTTAGTATTGTACGTTAAAATATTCACACATGCGTATTCATATATAATTAAGAACATGTATGTACAACTTTGTATCATATATCTAGATTAAGAAAATAGCCACATAATGTGCCATCACGCAACTGTATTATAACTTATTTCTTTACTGTGTGCTATTTAAGATTTTCCACTGTTTTAATCTTCTCTTTTTTATTGTGTGCTCTTCAATACATACAAGTGCATAATATAGATATAAACATGATGAATGGTACTAGAACAAATGCTAGAGTACCTTCCATCTGGCTTCAAAAATAGAACAGTACTTATTTCTTTCCAATTGACCTCCCCTCAAACACACAGAATTACTTCCACCCTCTTTATCCTTTCATTAGTTTTGTTATAATTTAAATCACATGTAAATTTATTCCTAAGTAATACATTTCTTTATTTTGCATGTTTTTAGGCTTTTTATAAATGTAATCAAACTGTGTATATATATATGTGTATAAATAAAGTTGTGTGTGTGTGTGTATAAATATATTTATATATTTTCTCCAGCTGCTATTTTTTTCATTAAACCATGTTTGGGAGATTCATCCATTCATATGTGTAGTTATAGTTTAATTAAATTAATGGCTATATATAATTCCCTTGTTAGAATAAGACCAGAATTTATTTTACTTATTCCTTTTGCTGGAAAATTGGGTGTTTTCATTATTTTTGCTATCACTAACAGTATTGTAAGCATTATGTATTTATCTCCGATGCACATGTTTAAGTTTCTCTTGGGTAAATATTAGCAGCAAAACTGCTGGGTCACCACATATTCATATTTACAACTTTATTTTAAAAAGTGGCTGTATCAATTTACACTTCCACCAGCAATGGATAAGAGTTTCAGTTACTTTACATCCTTGTTAATAATAATTATTTTTAGGCTTCTCAAATTTTACCAGGCTGGTGGATGTAAAAAATTATCTCAAGGTGGTTTTAATTTACATTTCTATGCTCATTTATGAGGGTGAGCTTCTTTTAATATGTTTATTAGCCATTCTTTTTTCTGTTTTTGTTATGTAGTTTGCTCATCTTTCCATTTTATTTTTTTTTTACCTGTTATTTTGGGGAATTCATCATGTTATGTATTCTAAATATATGTATATTCATTCACTTATTATAATTTTGCTCATCTCTCCATTTTATTTTTTTTTTACCTGTTGATTTTGGGGAATTCATCATGTTATGTATTCTAAATATATGTATATTCATTCACTTATTATATGTGTTGCAAGTATTAAAGTTTATAATTGACTTTGTCATTTTATAATATCTTTAAAATTTTTAAGCTTTATATTTTAATGTAATCATATATAGATTTTTTCTCTTTAATATTTATGTTTCTTGGTTTTATAGCCTACCAAATGTCACAAAAGTTGTCATTTATTTTTACCTGAAAGTTTTAAATATTTCCTAAAATTCACCTTGAATTGATTTCTATGTATGGTGTGAGATAGGTTAAAAATTAAATTAAACCCAATTTAACTTTTTTCATGTGGATAACCACTTGTTCTATTGCTGCTGTAGAAAATTACCACAATCTAAGTGGTTTAAAATGACATAAATTTATTATCTTACAGTCCTTACAAGTCAGATGTCAGATATGAATTTCAGTGAACTAAACTCAAGTTGTCGACAGGGCTAGTGTTCCTTTCTGGTGGCTTTAGGGTAGAATCCATTTTTTTGCCTTTTCCAGCTTGTAAGAGCTGCAGCATTTCTTGTCTCGTGGCCCCTCCTCTCTACCTGAATGCAATGTTGCATTTCTCTGATCATCCTTTCACTGTCATGGGACCTAGTGAAGAAAGGTTCTCCATTTTTAGGAAGTGATGTAATTAGATTGGGCCCACCAGGATAATCCAGGAAAATCTCCCCATCTCACAGTATGTATTCTCAATCACATGTGATTAATCCTTATTGCCGTGTATGGTAACATATTCACAGGTTCCAGGTTTAGGGCATGGGCTTCTTTGAGGACCATTATTCTGCCTACCACATCGTTTGCCTCAGCATCATTTATTACATTGTCCATCTACTTACTTACTGGTTTGTAATGACATTCCAGTCAGAGTTACTCTGAGCATTTTCTCTTTATTTTATTTCCTAGCCTATTTTTCTAGTCATACATCATGGTACATGAATTTACTAGTGCAGCTTTAAAATAAACCTCAATAACGTGCTTTAAAGTTTTCTCAACTTCCTTTTTCTTCTTTGTTTGAAATCATTTGACTATTTTGGTCCTTTAGTCTTCCATACACATTTTAGAATCATTTTGTTGAGTTCTAGCAAGAATTTTTCTAAGATTTTAACAGAAATTTTATTAGATTTTGGGAGAAATTGACATTGCTACCATTTTTAGTGTTTTTCTGCATAAATAAAGTGGATCCTCTCCTCTTTTCCTACTTTGTTAAGATTTTTTAACATGCATAAATATTGATTTTTATCAAATGCTGTCCTGCCTTTATTGTGGTTATTATATAATTTAGCTCTTTTAATTAGTTAATGTAATGAATTACATTTATAGATTATTATAACTATTGAAACAACTTTGAATTCCTACGACAAGCCTAATGTGATATTTATTCAACAAACATTTATTGATTGTATCTATCATGCAACAGGCACGTTAGGAATACACCAGTGAACCAAACAGAAATACCTGTCATTATGGAACTTATATTCCAGAGTTTGGAGACAGACAATAAACAAACATGTATATTTACAATTTGTCAAGGAGTGATAAGTAAAGTAGAGACTCTCAAAGCAGAAGGGAGATTGTGAGTGAAGACTAATTTTAATTAGGGTGGTCAGGAAGTCTTCATACAAAATGGAACATTTGAGAACTGACTAGAAGGACAGGAGAGAATAACCCCTATGTTTAACTGGAAGAAGACCTTCCAGGCAGAAGCAACGACAAGGACAAACATCCTGAAGTAGGGAACATGTCGCAGTTTTTAACAAGGAGTCCAGTATGACTGCCGCAGAATCAGCCGAACTGAAGAATAGATCAGACAAGACACTATATGGATCCCAGACGGGGAAAGTCTCTCAGCCCACTGTAAAGATTTTACTTTTTTAATTTTAAAATTTTACTCATTTTTAATTAAAGTTTTCTTTTAAAAAATTGACAGATAATAGGAGGAATAAGTTCAAGAAATCTATTGCAAAGCAGGGTGACTAACTGTGTTAGTAACAACATACTGTGTTCTTGAAAAATGCGAAGGGAGTGGATGTTGTGTGCTCTCACCATAAAACTAATAACTATGTGAGATGATGCATTTGTTAATTAGCTAAAGATTTTACTTTAACTATAAATACTATGAGAAACCATGGGAGGTCTGGGAGCAAGAGAATTGACATAATGTGCTATATGTTTAAATGAACCTTCTAGCTTCTGTATTGAGAATCAATTGCAGGGATCCAGAGTGGAAGCAGAGGGGCCATTTAGGAGGCCATTGTAAAAAGTTTCCTAAGAAGAATGAATGAATAAAATATTGTGATATGTCCAAACCGACTCAAGGAGAAATAGAATATCTGAATAATCTTACCCCCTCATCTTGAGTTAGTACATTAAACCCCTCTTCCCCAATAAAACAAAAACAAGAACAAAAACAAAAAACTAAAAAGCAAAAGCCAGGAGGCCCAGACAGCTCAGACAATTTTACGTAAGAGTTCTAGCAAATTTGCAAAGAACATTTAATTTTATTCTTACAGAAACTCTTCCAGGGAGAAAAAAAAAATAAGGCACTTGTTAAACTAATTTAATGATAGCAGTATAATCTGCACATTAAAATTAAGAAAATTACTTGTAATGGAATACCCCTTTCACAAATATAATCCCCAAATCTTTAGAAATTGCTAATGAGTAAAAGAAGATAGTACATTCTAATAGACATCTCAAATTTGGCAGAAATTATGACCTTTGCTATGCTGTCACCACCAATCTTTTCTCCTAGTAAATGGCAGCTCCTTCTATAAGGTTGCCAAGGCTTGTTTTTGTCTGTTTCTTTAAATAACTCTCAGAATTGGATCACTATAACCATTCTATTTATTTTTTCATTTTATTTCCATTTTAAGAAGGTCAACGTATGGTTTTTTCTTATATCTTTCCAAAGAATTTTTTATATTTTATTATCAGTCAGGGTTTAATCAGGATGACAGAAGCCATTCTACATATTTCAATAATAAAAGTTTAATATTAATTAGCGACTTACACTACTATTGGAAGAGCTGAGGAATGGACATAAAAAAAACAGCAGAGAAGATTAGAAGAGCCCTCTTTTATAACAGAGATGTCAGCCTGAAAGTCCACAGCATGGGCACAAAACCAGAGCTTATGGGGATATTTGAGGAGTCTATATTCCATCCAGACACAGTGGAGGCTTATGATGTGGTCTGCAAGCTATTACATCCACCAAACCTGCCGTGGCTCATGGCCAAACCTCTTCTTCGCTTTCCTCTTCCAGTTCTCATATGATTTTCTTTCACTGGCAAACTCAAACCTGGAACAATGTGTATGGAAGGACACTGGATGACACAGTGCCCAGATTTCAATGGGAGGGGTGGTGGGGGTGGAAGAGGCTTATGATGTGGTCTGCAAGCTATTACATCCACCAAACCTGCCGTGGCTCATGCCCAAACCTCTTCTTCGCTTTCCCCTTCCAGTTCTCATATGATTTTCTTTCACTGGCAAACTCAAACCTGGAACAATGTGCATGGAAGGACACTGGATGACACAGTGCCCAGATTTCAATGGGAGGGGTGGTGGGGGTGGAANTTCACAGGTTCCAGGTTTAGGGCATGGGCTTCTTTGAGGACCATTATTCTGCCTACCACATCGTTTGCCTCAGCATCATTTATTACATTGTCCATCTACTTACTTACTGGTTTGTAATGACATTCCAGTCAGAGTTACTCTGAGCATTTTCTCTTTATTTTATTTCCTAGCCTATTTTTCTAGTCATACATCATGGTACATGAATTTACTAGTGCAGCTTTAAAATAAACCTCAATAACGTGCTTTAAAGTTTTCTCAACTTCCTTTTTCTTCTTTGTTTGAAATCATTTGACTATTTTGGTCCTTTAGTCTTCCATACACATTTTAGAATCATTTTGTTGAGTTCTAGCAAGAATTTTTCTAAGATTTTAACAGAAATTTTATTAGATTTTGGGAGAAATTGACATTGCTACCATTTTTAGTGTTTTTCTGCATAAATAAAGTGGATCCTCTCCTCTTTTCCTACTTTGTTAAGATTTTTTAACATGCATAAATATTGATTTTTATCAAATGCTGTCCTGCCTTTATTGTGGTTATTATATAATTTAGCTCTTTTAATTAGTTAATGTAATGAATTACATTTATAGATTATTATAACTATTGAAACAACTTTGAATTCCTACGACAAGCCTAATGTGATATTTATTCAACAAACATTTATTGATTGTATCTATCATGCAACAGGCACGTTAGGAATACACCAGTGAACCAAACAGAAATACCTGTCATTATGGAACTTATATTCCAGAGTTTGGAGACAGACAATAAACAAACATGTATATTTACAATTTGTCAAGGAGTGATAAGTAAAGTAGAGACTCTCAAAGCAGAAGGGAGATTGTGAGTGAAGACTAATTTTAATTAGGGTGGTCAGGAAGTCTTCATACAAAATGGAACATTTGAGAACTGACTAGAAGGACAGGAGAGAATAACCCCTATGTTTAACTGGAAGAAGACCTTCCAGGCAGAAGCAACGACAAGGACAAACATCCTGAAGTAGGGAACATGCCGCAGTTTTTAACAAGGAGTACAGTATGACTGCCGCAGAATCAGCCGAACTGAAGAATAGATCAGACAAGACACTATATGGATCCCAGACGGGGAAAGTCTCTCAGCCCACTGTAAAGATTTTACTTTTTTAATTTTAAAATTTTACTCATTTTTAATTAAAGTTTTCTTTTAAAAAATTGACAGATAATAGGAGGAATAAGTTCAAGAAATCTATTGCAAAGCAGGGTGACTAACTGTGTTAGTAACAACATACTGTGTTCTTGAAAAATGCGAAGGGAGTGGATGTTGTGTGCTCTCACCATAAAACTAATAACTATGTGAGATGATGCATTTGTTAATTAGCTAAAGATTTTACTTTAACTATAAATACTATGAGAAACCATGGGAGGTCTGGGAGCAAGAGAATTGACATAATGTGCTATATGTTTAAATGAACCTTCTAGCTTCTGTATTGAGAATCAATTGCAGGGATCCAGAGTGGAAGCAGAGGGGCCATTTAGGAGGCCATTGTAAAAAGTTTCCTAAGAAGAATGAATGAATAAAATATTGTGATATGTCCAAACCGACTCAAGGAGAAATAGAATATCTGAATAATCTTACCCCCTCATCTTGAGTTAGTACATTAAACCCCTCTTCCCCAATAAAACAAAAACAAGAACAAAAACAAAAAACTAAAAAGCAAAAGCCAGGAGGCCCAGACAGCTCAGACAATTTTACGTAAGAGTTCTAGCAAATTTGCAAAGAACATTTAATTTTATTCTTACAGAAACTCTTCCAGGGAGAAAAAAAAAATAAGGCACTTGTTAAACTAATTTAATGATAGCAGTATAATCTGCACATTAAAATTAAGAAAATTACTTGTAATGGAATACCCCTTTCACAAATATAAATCCCCAAATCTTTAGAAATTGCTAATGAGTAAAAGAAGATAGTACATTCTAATAGACATCTCAAATTTGGCAGAAATTATGACCTTTGCTATGCTGTCACCACCAATCTTTTCTCCTAGTAAATGGCAGCTCCTTCTATAAGGTTGCCAAGGCTTGTTTTTGTCTGTTTCTTTAAATAACTCTCAGAATTGGATCACTATAACCATTCTATTTATTTTTTCATTTTATTTCCATTTTAAGAAGGTCAACGTATGGTTTTTTCTTATATCTTTCCAAAGAATTTTTTATATTTTATTATCAGTCAGGGTTTAATCAGGATGACAGAAGCCATTCTACATATTTCAATAATAAAAGTTTAATATTAATTAGCGACTTACACTACTATTGGAAGAGCTGAGGAATGGACATCAAAAAAACAGCAGAGAAGATTAGAAGAGCCCTCTTTTATAACAGAGATGTCAGCCTGAAAGTCCACAGCATGGGCACAAAACCAGAGCTTATGGGGATATTTGAGGAGTCTATATTCCATCCAGACACAGTGGAGGCTTATGATGTGGTCTGCAAGCTATTACATCCACCAAACCTGCCGTGGCTCATGCCCAAACCTCTTCTTCGCTTTCCCCTTCCAGTTCTCATATGATTTTCTTTCACTGGCAAACTCAAACCTGGAACAATGTGCATGGAAGGACACTGGATGACACAGTGCCCAGATTTCAATGGGAGGGGTGGTGGGGGTGGAAGTTGATCACTGGCGCAATTTTCTTGTTCTTTATGCATACTTTTGATTCCTTCTCTTATTTTTTAACCATGCCAACATTCACATTTTATAATCTATATCTAATAACACAAACATTTGAAGTCTTTTCAAGTTTGAATCTGCTGCCTGTGTTTCTAGTACCTCTCATTGTCTCGTTTTATCATGTATTTTGTGGTTTTGTCTCAGAGGTTCATTATTTCTGCCATATGATCTATGGGTCTGGTTTAAGAGAGTATTCCTTTAAAGAAGATTTATTTTATTTTTCCCAGGCATTTTGGATTGTTACCAACCTGAGACCATTTTAAATTAAATTCTCAGCTTGCAAGTTTGGGAGCCATACAGAGAGTCTGAGCTTCGGCTGAAACCTGTTTGAGAGTTAGATTCTGGTTACAAACTCCGCAGGGAGCATTTTCTTTTTTGACTCAGAGCAAAGACTATAGGAAAATTTATTTGCTGGCTCTCCTTGCAGAGTTTATTTATTTATTATTTCTACTTGACACTGTGACTGAGTGTATAGCACTTATGTGAGAATCTCAAAACCAATTTTGTTCTTTGTAGGAACCTTGTCTCTGTCTCTTCCTCTCTTAGTTCCAGTGTGAGTCAAGCTGTTGGCTGGTGCCGAAGTCAGCTTAAAATCTGACTGGGGTGGATCCTCTTATAAGCTCATTCACATGGTGCTTCGTTAGATTCAGTTCCTCTCAGGTTGTTCTTCAATTCCTCGCTAGATGTTGGCTGGAAACAATCCTCGGTTTCTTGTCACATGGACCTCTCCATTGGGCAGCTCACAACATTGCAGCTGTCTTTATCTAAAGGAGCCCAACAAGAGGACAAGAGGCGGAGAGAGTGAGCACAAGATGGAAGTCACAGTACTTCCATTTTACAACCTGATATCAGAAGTGACAT
>NW_007728249.1:132941-138640 GCF_000696425.1 Galeopterus variegatus | reverse complement strand
AGTGAGCACAAGATGGAAGTCACAGTACTTCCATTTTACAACCTGATATCAGAAGTGACATGTCATTGCTTTTGTTATATTGTATTCAATAGAAGTAAGTCACTATAGCTAGCTCACACTCAAGGGGAGAGGATTATACAAGGGCCTGAAACCAAGAGGTAGAGATCATGGGAGCCGTTTTAGAAGCAATCACAGTGTCTTATCAAGAATGTATCTTATTCGAGGCTTCAAATATGCTGTCTTCTTTCTATACAGTAACTCTTCCTTCTATATAATTCTGCCTCAACTTTGTTCCAGACTTTTGTGTCAAGTGTTTGGTTCTGTCTTGAATCTCCATGAATACTGGATTGTGCTGTGCACATCATTTCATTCCACCCTCTGTAACCACCAAACCTTAGCAGCTTAATCAGTGTTAAGCACATACTTGGCTCTTAATTAATATTTCTTAAATTGATGAATTGTATTAGTATCTTACCTCTCTCGTTGCTCAGCTAACAGGCAGAACAATTTGCCATTTCTTTATTTTAGTGACTGGTTCTATTAAAAGTTTCTTTTTTCCATACTATTTTGTTACACTAGAATACAAATATTTAAGGCTAAAATAAATTCTCAAGATTTTGTTTAAACAACAACCTTCAGTTTGTATATCTCTCTTCTGTGTACATATGTAAGGTTCTTCCTGAAATGGACAACCATTAGAGGGTGTTCATCAATCCTTTTCTTTCTCCGAACTATGAAAATAAATATTTAATTTGTAAATTTACAAATTAAATTTAACTTAAATTTATAAATTTATTTAGTTTATAAATTTTGTTTGAAATAATCCTGAAAATGTCAGGATTAGGTGGGTTATGAGACTCATTGGAACCACTATGGGTGAGAGTGAAGAATGTGGGTTCAAAGAACTCCGTGTATTAGAATCTTAGAGGCCATGTGTCAATATTTATTAGTTTTGAAAATGGGTCTAGATAATAAGCATACCTAAGGCTATAATAACTATTAATTAGTTTTTAAATTGAAGATGTAATTGGTTTCTAATAATAAATAATAATAATAATAATAATGATAGTAATAACCATATCGGCTAGAATTATTTCAATATTGTTTTATGTTTTCCAATGTCATCTCACATACTTAGTAACAATTTGAGCTGGGCAAGACAGCCAATGCTATTGTCACATACTTAGTAACAATTTGAGCTGGGCAAGACAGCCAATGCTATTGTCCAAGATTTCTAGTGAGAAATTTAAAGTTAAATGAGGTCATGAGACTTATCAAATCCATGTATCCAGGAAAAGATAGACCTGGGCTGGATTTGTATCTCTCACAAATGACCATGTAGGTTTCATGATCCATTTAGTACTCTATTGTCAAAATGAGAAAACATTTATTCATTCACTTATTCATTCATTTAGTATTTGTTCAGCACCCAGGATATATTCCAGGTACTATTCTGACTGTATGCAGGAGTGAACAAAACAGGCATGATCCCCACCTTCATGCAATTACAGTCTCATAGTGGAGACAGAAAGATGTTAAACAATGAAATCTCTCAATTATTTAAAAATTAAAAATGTAGATAGACAGTACACAGTCCTACAGTTGTTCCTAATTTGGTTGGAGAAGGGAGGCAGTTACAAAAGACTTCCTGGAGTTGGTGACATTGAAGCTGAATTATGATAGATAATAAATAATTTGTCAAGGAAAAACATACTCCAGGCATAAGGAAGAGCAGGTACAAAGGCCTGAATCTGGGAAGAACTTGCCTTGGTCTAGGAACTAAAAAATGTTAGAGATCCTGGGTCAGAGCAAGGGAGGGAAAGAGCTATTAAATCAGGTGGGAGACCTCACCAGGTACCGCATTGCCCAGGGTCCTGTAGGCCACACTGAGAATTAGGGATGTTAATGTAAATACAAACAACTGCAGAGTTATAAGTAGGGACTAAATATGTGATTTCATCACATATTTCTCTCTAAGCAGTAATTTAAAAAATATAACTCAAACATTTACAATGTTTATTTTCCACATATATTAAGTGCCTACTATTAGGCAGATATTGTCCTTAGCTACTGAGTGAAGCATATATCCTAAATTGGCAGAATTTCTTTAACAAAGAATACAAAAATGAGTTTATGTAACACTGTAATCTGTATATTTTATAAATTACTTCGAACGATTTTTTTTTTTTAGTTATTTTTGAAATTTATTTCTTTATTTTTTAATTTAGTTTTTGAATTGAAACATAATTGATTACACATATTTCTGGGGTATGGAGTGGACTATAAGCATTTGTCTATACTATGTGATGATCAAATCAATATTATTAGCATGTTCATCATTACAAATCGTAATTACTCTTTGTGTTCTTTACCCAATTACTACCTAAACCCTCTCTTCTCCTCCTTTTCCCACCTCTAGTGACTATAGATCTGTTCTCTCCTTCTGAAAGTTTAATGTTTTATTGTGGTCTCTCTCTCTCTCTCTCTCATCTAGCTCTCACTTATGAGTGAAGATGTGATATTTCTCTTTCTGTGCCTGGTTTATTTCATGTAACATAATTTTCTCCAAGCTCATCCACATTGCTGCAAGTGGCAGAATTTCATTCTTTTTATGGCTGAGTAGCATTCCATGGTGTATATATACCACAGGTTCCTTATCCAATCATCCATTGATGGACATTTAGGTTGGCTCCATATCTTGGCTATTGTAAATAGAGCTGCGAGGAACATGGGAGTGCAGGTGTCCCTTCGACATGATGATTTCCGTTCCTTTGGGTACATACCCATAAGTGGGATTGCTGGATCATATGGCAGTTCTGTCTGTAGTTCTTTGAGGAAACTCTATGCTGTTTTCCATAATGGCTGCACCAATTTACAGTCCCAGCAACAGTGAAGGAGGGTTCCCTTTTCTCCACATCCCCGCTGGAATTTGTTATCCTCAGTCTTAGCCAGTCTAGCTAGGGTGAGATGATGCCTCAATGTGGTTATGATTTGCATTTCCCTGATGATTAGTGATGTTGAACATTTTTTCATGTACCTGGCCATTTGTATGTCTTCCTTTGGGAAATATCTATTCAGTTCCTTTGCCCATTTTTTAATTTGATTTTTTTTAACAGTGAAGTTGTTTGAGTTCCTTGTATATGATGGATATTAATCCCTTGTCAAATATATGGTTTGAAAATATTTTGTCCCATTTAATAGGTTGTCTTTTCACTCTGTTGATTGTTTCCTTTGCTGCGCCGAAGCTTTTTAGTTTGACATAATCCCATTTGTTTATTTTTTCTTTCATTGTTTGTGATTTTTATTTATACTACTTTGCACAATTTTAATTGGCTTTAAAATAGATAATGGTAATAGTCATCTGCTTTTCTATTTTCAAAATTTTCAGTTACTTACTAGGACATTATTTAATATACAGATTCACCTTCACTAGTTTTAGCAAATTCTGAGTAACATAATTCAAATTAATATTTCTTTCTTTCTTTTTTTTTTTTTTTAAAGATGACCGGTAAGGGGATCTTAACTTGACTTTATGTTGTCACCACCACGCTCACCCAAGTGAGCAAACCAGCCATCCCTATATAGGGATCCTAACCTGTGGTCTTGGTGTTAGCACCACACTCTCCCAAGTAAGCCACAGGCCGGCCCCAAATTAGTATTTCTAATTAGAGCAAAATCACAAACTTATTGTCTATATTATGAATAAGACTTACAAAGGGAGAATGATAATATATTCTGTTGTGATTGTGGAATAACATATAGAATATGATCTTAACTTATCAGGTACAAAGCTATGAAATAAATCATGATTAGGAACATTTCTACAATATTAATACTGGATTTAAAAGCAATTCTGAGCTCTGCGACAAAGGTAAAATTTGCAAAACTGTGGTGGTGGACCTTTTATCTCAATTTTGACACTAACTAACTCTCCATGTCTCAGTTTCCTCGTCAGTAGGAAGGAATAAATAAAAGTAACGTGTTTTTCATATTTTCTGGTAGATAAGGAGATTTTAATTTTTAGTAAATGTTTTTACTGTAAGTTGAGCTGATTCATTTTAATCTTGACATAATTTTTCATTTTTAAAAGTATAAAGAATAGAAATAATCAAAAGTAATTTAAATCTTTAAATATATGTGTGTGTGTATGTGTGTATATATACGTACATATATATATATATATACATGTACGTATATATACACACATATTTGCATATATCAAATGTGGTTTTGTGGTTTCCATTCACAATACACAGGAAAGCTTCTCAACTTCCCCCTCACACCCATTGCTTTCTGTGTTTCTCAAGTGCATGCTGTCTCTGCCTAAATGTTTCTCTGACTCTCAGTCTCTCATAGCCTTCCCAGGTCTCCCTCTGTCTTCTGTCTCTCTCTCACTAGCACACACACACATGCACACACGTACCTTGAAGATTATCCTCTTCTCTTTTTCTTAAAACTTCCCCAAAGCCTACCGTAAACTCAGCCCTGGGGGATTCTTACCTTTCTCATCCACTGTTCTTTCCCCTTCCCTTCTCTGCCACCATTTTTAACTAACTCTATTACCCTAGGAAAGGGAAATGAATACTTATTTTTTCCTGTTATATTAATGCTAGATCTTTATGGTTTCCATGGATGAGGAGCACAATACGAGGCCTGTTCAAAAAGTTTATGGAAAGAGTCATATTATCTCTTAATCCTATTTTTCCATGAACTTTTTGAAGTACCCTCGTGTGTATTTGAGTCATTCTAAAATTCATCCCACTGACAATATACCCACTTATTTCTCCTTCTGTGATATTGAAAGTTTCTAAATGTCATTGTGACAAACACTTTAGTTTTAGGATCTAAAGTGGATGAGGAGAAAAGGAGGCTTTGCTAATCATAGTTTCCAGTGCATTTCCCACTGTCGGTGTCAGAGTCTAAGACTGTTTGGACTCCACACCCTGAAGAAATAGCTCCAAGTGAGTGACTCCCTTCCTCCTCTTAAGTACCTCACTTGAGCGTTTCTTTCCCCTGCAAGACGAGGGACACTTCTCAGGCTTCAGTACTTCTGAATATGATTGAGCCCTAGATGTTCCTGTTTCTTATCCCCAATAAGTGCCGGCATCCCCAATGCCCAGAGTTCAGCAGAGTCCCGTGGTGGCTACTGAGTTTCCCATGCAAGCTGAGTCTTTGCCATGAAAAGAGATTGGCTTCCCATGCATTGCGGTGATCTCATCTCTGCCAGGTATACAACTGAGAAACAGTTTAGTTAAACATCCAAAGTGAGGCACGCTTGATTGGTGTTTGGGAGAAATGATGGAGCAAAATCCTTGCTTTTGAGAATCTAATTTTTATGGACTTGAGGCACATTTTCTTCCCAAGTCTGCCCATAGACATGCATTACATAGTAACAAGCACCTTTTGTCTACCTGGCTGTGGGGGTACGTTTCCCTCTGGGGAGGTTAACAAGCTATATAAGAACCTTTCATGCAGCATTCTTCCCATTCTAATGGATAGAAATAGTCAACAAAAAGTTAATCTATTGTGAAATATAATATTAGATTGTTATAAGAATCATGAGAGAAGTAAAATAGGGTGTAGAAAAGAGGCTGGGGGGTCAGGCAGCCCTTACTGTGGAAATGATATTTGAACTGAGAACAAATACTTGAAGAAGCCAGTTCTTTGAAGAGTTGGTGGAAAAAACATTTCAAGTAGAC
>NW_007728249.1:131183-132896 GCF_000696425.1 Galeopterus variegatus | reverse complement strand
AGTCAACAAAAAGTTAATCTATTGTGAAATATAATATTAGATTGTTATAAGAATCATGAGAGAAGTAAAATAGGGTGTAGAAAAGAGGCTGGGGGGTCAGGCAGCCCTTACTGTGGAAATGATATTTGAACTGAGAACAAATACTTGAAGAAGCCAGTTCTTTGAAGAGTTGGTGGAAAAAACATTTCAAGTAGACAAAAAAGAGCAAAGGGCCTAAGATGGTAAGCTCTGGATGATAAAGGAGAAGAGCGATACACGACATCAGACAGATAGCCAGGGACCAAGTCATTTAGAACTTTGATTAAGAGTGTGGATTTTGGAGCAGGCTGTTTAGCTTGGTTGGATAGAGCCTAGCAAAGTAATTGCAAAGTCGTGGGTTCAGATCCCCATGATGGCCAACTGCCAAAAAATAATTTGGATTTTATTCAATTCCCTCAAAGGGAAATCCCTTTGAAGGTTTTCAGCAAGGACCTAACATGATTTTCAATACATTTTTTAAAAAGTCACTGAAGGGAGAACTCACTGGAGCTGGCTAAGAATGTATGACTTTGCACAAATCACATAATCTCTGAAGCATAGTTTCCTCATACGCAAAATGAAGATAGTGACAGTAGCTACTTTATCAGCTTATAAAATGTGCTTGTTTCCTAAGGCTGCTGTAACAAAATACCAAAATTCTGGTAACTTAAACTACAGAAACTTATTACAGTGATGGAAGTGAGGGGATCAGGGTGTGGGCAGGGCTACGCTCACTGTGAAGTTGTTAAGGAAGGGCTGGTCCAGGCCTCTCTCCCTCGCCTTGTGGCAGCACAATGCCGGCGCTCACATGGCATTCTCCCTCTGTGCCTGTCTCTGTGTCCAAATTTTCCTTTTTTATAAAGACGGAGTCATATTGGCTTAGAGTACCCCCCACAATAACAATGACTTGTATTAACTAAGTACATCTACAATTTCCAAATAAGGCCACATTTTGAGCTATGGGGGTGTTAAGAATTCAACATATGAATTTTAAGGGGGCACAATTTAGCCTAAAATGAAAATTGCATGAAATTATATATGTAAAGAATTTAACAAAATAGCTTCCAAATAGAAAACACTCAACGTATGTTATCTCATCATTACTCATTCACACCTTTGCATTATTTGTGTATCTGTAGGCTCTTTAGAAGAACAGTTACTAAACTTTGTATCTCCCATTCCTTTATAGCTGACAGCAAGAGGCTTTTGCAAACTCTAGGTACTGAATATTTGATAATGCTTATTTATTTATTATTCAGCTTTTAAAAATTATTTATTTTTTAAAAATTGAAATATAATTTTATATATATTTATAAATGCTCTTTGTTCTTCTATATACTGTTACACAATTAGAGTCCATAAGTCTAATAAATTTGGTGTTTCTAGGAGTTTCTGTGGCTAAAAACACTCACAAGTGTCTACTCCAGTAAATCTCTAGAATGAGGGAAAATATTGTGAGTAAAATTTTCAATCTGTTTTTTTGTTACTTCAGCTGCATGTCATGTTTGTTTAGTTGAGAGAAACATTTACTGTGAGGCCCCTGGAGCACGTGCGGTAAGTAAGCACACCACGTGGAAAGGTTACTGGGAAAAGTGTGCCAACTAGAGAGATCTAGAAAAGGGACAGAGAGTTAATTTAGCATTTGTTCAAGTGAAGAATGATCCACAAATTCCACAAAATTTAAGTAGTCTTAAA
>NW_007728249.1:128086-130633 GCF_000696425.1 Galeopterus variegatus | reverse complement strand
CACGTGCGGTAAGTAAGCACACCACGTGGAAAGGTTACTGGGAAAAGTGTGCCAACTAGAGAGATCTAGAAAAGGGACAGAGAGTTAATTTAGCATTTGTTCAAGTGAAGAATGATCCACAAATTCCACAAAATTTAAGTAGTCTTAAAGGACACATCATTGACAAATTTATCTGATAGTCTCTTAGCTTGTCTAACACTGCTTCAAAACAAAGCAATTTCTTAAGCCCTGTCGTCTCATTATTTTGGAGGTTTATAAAGTTAAAAATATCTGGAGTTTTGTGATCAGTTATAGCACTGAAGTGAAATATTAGTAGTGATGTTTGTGTTTACAGCATCTATGAACGCAAAGAGACTGAGGGCTGATGGCCCTGAGTTGAAAGAGAAAATAAAACTATTTATTAGATTTTTCTTAATGTCAAGAAGAAAAGAATTTACCTCCACATTTCTTGCATATTATCTTCTTACAGCTAGGCCAGTGTTTCTCACCCTGGTTATATATTAGAATGACCTGGAGATATCTAAAAACTGTCAATGCGCATCCATGCTACAGTTGAAATCATCACTTGGGTGGCCCTCCAGCAGCCAGATTTAAGAACCACTGGTTGACCAGAGTTTTTATCTGTGGCAGTCACTTATGATAGTGATAGCTGTAGGATATGCAAATTACAGACAAGCAAGTGAAAATGATTTAGCTTATCTCCGAAAAGTTGAACACCTTAATCCTGATGGTCAATTACTTTAAAATGACCAAATCTGGGTATGTGCCAGAGGTTGCAACCATACACCTATTTTAAGCAACACATAAAATTTACATATGTACACCTAGCTCAAGGGTCACATTGGTTCAGCTTTCCCAGAGACAGCAGAAAACTTAATAGTGCAAACTGCCAAAATATGATTTGCCTAGTATTTATTGCAGCTATAAATCTTAAGTAATCATAACAGAACAATCAGTGTTGACTGGCAAGTGATGCACATGATGATATGAAATTGAGAGGAATGTGATTGGCCTCTCCACCATAGAAGGTTAGGCTCAGTGAATTTAATTTAATACAGATTTATAGTTTATTGCTAAATACCTAGGTTTCACCTTTAAATATTATAAACTTGGTGCCTGTTATGTAATAGGTACTCAGTAGGTTTTTGTCTTTATTTTTTAAATGAATTAACCACTTGACATAAATGATGGATGCACTATTAATAACTATATACTTGATTGTTTAATCTCATTTGTGTTGGCCCAAAAATACTAACCTCAGGTCCCAAAAGTGAGTGTTTGCATTTGCCTCTAGAATTCTGACATGTCATTATTTTTTATCATTAATAAAAGTCTTAGACTCTAAAGATAATGATTCCCCAGAATAATCAAACAGGAGCTACTAAAGTGAGCAATAAGAATGATGAAAAATGAATTCAAATATTCTTTGAATGCATATTTATAATCAAAGGGATACACTTTATTTTGATGCCCAAAATGGAAATGTATTATAAAATGTCTGCATAAAATGATCAAACATGAGCCCTGCAGTGCATTTCTTTGATATTATAATTCTTTACACATGGCAGAAACTCATTTTAACAATTGCATTCAGTGGAAAGGAACTCTCAGTCCCAAAGGTAAGATTAACTACAATCCCTGGGATAGAAAATGATTAAGGCTCTGAATTAGGAAGAGGGCGTCACACCTCTGATTAAGTGTGCAGAAAAACCATGACCCATATATCCTAATTCCTAGTAAGATGGTGTTTCCTTCTTTAAGTCCAGGTTGCTTTCTTTAAAATATTTTCTCTGCTGATCACTCTCTGATTCTATTTCTTGCTCGTTCTCTGGCTTTCACTTATATTTTTCAAAAACTAACAATATAGATGCTAAAAAAGTGTTTCTACCTTAAAAAGTAAAGAATTTTTATTTTTATTTCCTTTCAGAAACTGTCCATATGCCCAATTAATTTTGTTAGTTTTTATTTGTGCATTTTATTAAATATTTAAAATATTTCATACATTATATGTTTATATACCTTTATTATCTACTTTTTATATACAGATATTATTTATCACTATTCCATGTTTTTCAAAAATATTTATCTTACAACTATTGTTAGGGCACAATAATTTAGTCTAATAAAATATAAGACAAATGTATTAGAAAAAAAAGAAAAGCATAAAATGGAATTGACAATTTACCATAATGTTAAATCTAGTATTTTTCATATGGTTTGGCCTCCAATATAGCTCCAAGGTTTTTACTAGTCATACAGACACACACTCAAAATCTAACTTAGCAAAATTTATTGTGTCCACAAGAAAAAACAAGAGAAATCATCCAATTACTTATTTTCTTAAAAAATGCTAAGATGAAATTCACAATATAAATCGATACGTGGATCAGCCTAGGGTAGATATTCTTGTTTACATTCTGAATGGGCAACATTTCCTCTCTACATCACATTTTAGAGTTTCACTGAGTAACTGCACTATAATTTTAATTAAGAATTAATTTATTTTCTGATTGATATTTGTAATGTTTCCAATTTATATATATATAT
>NW_007728249.1:126330-127919 GCF_000696425.1 Galeopterus variegatus | reverse complement strand
ATTAAGAATTAATTTATTTTCTGATTGATATTTGTAATGTTTCCAATTTATATATATATATAGTGTGATGAACAGTTTATGTATAGCTTCTCCTTCTTTTAAACTACTTCATAGGATAAATTTGCATGGTTATGGGAATCTTCGGTTATTGAAAAACACTGTCAAATTATTGTCCACAGAGTTGTGACATTTACTGTGCTGTGGTCAATTTGTGAATACAGCAACTTCCCCACAGCCTCACCATCTTAGACTATTGTTTCCTTTTTTAATAAAATACTCTTGGAAATAGAATTAATGGGTGATAAGGTGTTTAAATTTTTGAGAACATAAATGTGATCAAAATATACACCACACTATGTGGCTTTATAATCCTGGCTTCAAGTATGTCTTTTGTCCGTAGCTATTGAAGTCCTCCTTTGATTTATTTTATAGTATTTGGTCTAGTCATAATTTCAACTTACTCTTGGATGTGTGTGTGTGTGTACACAAATATATATATCTAATATATATATATATTATATAATTTTATATTATTTTTATATTATTATATATTTTTAATTATTTGTAGCCGTTGTCCCATAAGGGGATCAGAGTCCTTGACCTTGGTGTTACAAGGCTGTGCTCTAATCATNTATTTTATAGTATTTGGTCTAGTCATAATTTCAACTTACTCTTGGATGTGTGTGTGTGTGTGTACACAAATATATATATCTAATATATATATATTATATAATTTTATATTATTTTTATATTATTATATATTTTTAATTATTTGTAGCAGTTGTCCCATAAGGGGATCAGAGTCCTTGACCTTGGTGTTACAAGGCTGTGCTCTAATCATCTGAGCTAATCTGCCAACCATACTTTTGGACATATTCTTAAAAAACTTTCTATATAAACTAGATCTTCAAAATTATTTTTATAATATTTTTCATGATATTCTTTTATAATATTTAAAAGTGTTCTTAATCTGTAGTCATGTCTCCTTTATTTTATTCCTAATATTTTGCCAATTTATTCCTTCTTTCCTTTTTTCTGATTATTCTTGTCCATTCAATTAATTCTTTGGAAAAAACAATGCTTTTTATTTTTTTAGTCAACCCACTGTTGTTTTTATCTTTATTATAATCTTTCTTTTTTTTCATTTTCTTTTCTTGCTTTCTTTCTTTTTGTTTCCCCCTAGCTTCTTGTGTTACATGTTAGTTCACATTTTCAGTCTTTTTGTTTTCACCTAAAATGTGTTCAAGACTATAAATTTTGTTTTGAGCACTGCTTTGGATACATCCTAAGGTTTTGGAAAAGAGTGACATTATTTTCACTCAATTCTAAACAGTTTGCAATTATCTTTTATTAAAAAACCTGAAATATAAAATTTTCGAATACTTGGATTTTGACATTTATTATTTTCTAATTTTATTGCATCGTTTTTATTGATTAGAAAATGACTTTTATGATATAATTTAAACATTTTTTTCTTGGGACTGCATTTGTGGTCTACAAGATGGTCAAGTTTTATAAATATTCCTTTCATATTTGATTAGAAGTTTTATTTTTATGGGCCGACCTGGTGGCACACTGGAGAGTGCGCC
>NW_007728249.1:124202-125517 GCF_000696425.1 Galeopterus variegatus | reverse complement strand
CGGTGCGGGCGCAACACCAAGGGTTGCGATCCCGTTACCGGTCAGTAAAAAAGACAAAAAGTAAAAAAAAAAAAAAGTTTTATTTTTATTTATTAGATGAGTAAAGCAGTTAGGTCATTATAATTGTTAATTGAGTCATTCATGACCTCCATGCATTTCTCATTTTTTAGTTATCTGTTAGTTTCTCTGAGAGTTATATCAAATTATAAAATATGACTTATAGTTTGTGGACTTTTTCATAAATCATATTAATTTTTAAATATATTTTAAGGCTGTATTATAGGGTACCTAAAGATTTGCAATTGTTATATCATTTGCTACATTTATTTGGCCATTTGAAAACCTTTTCTCTTTTATTTCAATAATTCAGCAACTATTTGATTTGTCTGATATTATTTTTATGTCCTTTTCAACATTCCTGTGCCATTTGATTTTAGGTGGGTCTGTTATAAGCAACATAAGTTGGATCTTGTCTCTGATATTTTCCATCGTTTAAATTGGTGAGTATATCCCATTTTCATGCATGGTGTTATTGAAGAGTGTGGACTTACCTCTACCATGTTATTTTTTTCTTTACTACTTTTTTTGCTGCTTCTTTGATTATTTGCATCTTTCTTGTCTTTTGTTGGATCATTGTATTTTGCCCTTCACTGGTTTGGCAGCTATAATTTCTACTATCTTAGGAGTTATACTTAAATTTTTGTTTCTGTTTTTTTATTTTTTAGACTTTATATTTAGAAATAATTATAGACAGATGGAAGTTGCAAAAATAGTGCAGAGATATTTAGGCACCTATCACCCAGTTCTTTCTAATGGCAACATTTTACATAACTACATCACATTATCAAAAAACCCCAAATTGGAACTGGTATATATAATTAAATAGACTACAGATTTCCCCAGTTTTTGCATGATTCACTATACATGTGTATATGTGTAGCCCTGGATATTTATCTCGTGTGTAGATTTGTACAGTCACTGCTGCAATCAATATACAGAACTTCTCTGTCCACAGAAGGACTCATTCATGCTACCTGTTTACAGTAGCACCATTTCCATTTCACCAATTTCATTTCTATCTCTATGATTGTGTTATTGTAAGAACATTATGTAAATGGAATCATGCAGTATGTAAAGAGACTTTTTTCTCCCTCAGCATTCAAATTTTGTGTTTCGAGAGTTTGTTCCATTTCAATGTGAGCAGTATTACATTATACAGATATCCCAGATTTTGCTTTTCCATTCACCCTTTGAAAGACACTTGGGTTGTTTATAATTTTTGGCTATTACAAGTTAAAGCAGTCATAAAGTCATA
>NW_007728249.1:119200-122878 GCF_000696425.1 Galeopterus variegatus | reverse complement strand
TATTTATGGGCTTTTTCAATTGGAGAACTTTCCAGTCCCTTCTTTCCCTCTCTTGGCTTTGGAAAATTCTCAGGCATTATTTCTTCAAATATAAGTTAACTGCTATTGTCACTTACGTTATCTCTTTTTCTCCCCTTTGGAACTCCTAAGCAATGGATTTTGGAACTTCTGAATCTATATTCTTCATCACTGTCTTCAGCAATTTATTGAGCTTGTCTTACGACAATTAAATCTTTCATTTTAATCATTTTTTGTTAATGTTAATTTTTTGTTGCATTACTCCTATACTTATTTCAGGTAAATAACATTTCCCCCTTTCTCTGAGGATAACTTACTTATGCTAATAAGTTAATATTAGTTGATTGATTAATTTATCTTAATGTGTGTAGGATTTTTAATATGTAAAATTTGCTGATTTTTTTAGATGGTGTCGGTCTGTCTCAGATGTTTGGCTTCCCAGATGGCACTGGTTTTGAGACATGACTCCATGAGCTGAGGCTGCTCTTCAGTTCTGAGGAGGGTGTTGAGCATGAGGCCCAGCTGTGGGGAGTGAGGTGCCTGCAGGATGACGCTGTAGTAGGAAACAATTTTTAGGGCTTCCTGTATGGACGGAAGATTCTCCTGGGGCCCTGTGTCTTCTCTTTCCCAGGGATTACCTCTAGTGATTTTCTTTTCTTTTGAGGATACATACATAGTTATTCTTTCTTAAAAAATATATCTGTTCTATCTTTTCTATAGGTTTGATGCAGGAAAGGAAAAATTCAGCATGTGCTCAGTTTTTTTATAAGCTGAAGATTTAGGTATATTCATGATAACACTGGCTTAAACTATACTAGTTATATAGTAAACTCTCTTTTTTATTGTATTGCTGAAGTTATAGAAGCTAATCATCTCTTTTAATATTTTTGTTCTGCATCCACACATAGGCATATTTAAAAGAAATATTTAATTCATCTCAGGTTTAGCCATCATACTATCTCTGAAAGTAATTTGAGAATCTTTCTTCTCCAGCCTTTTATTTATTTATTTAAGATGAAAATTATTGATTTCTTAAACAATCAAATACAATAATTAAAAAAAATTCTACCAGTGCTGCATGCTACTTTTTTGGAGAGGGTATAAAATTATTTAATTATTTTCTACATTTTTCTTTTCTTAGCCTTCTTTAAATTGAGTTATCAATTTATTATTTTGTCAGTTTTGAAATGGATTCTTTAAAAAGATTTTTTTAATTGGCAGATAAAATTGTATTTATCTTGTACAACATGATGTTTTGAAATATATATATGTGTGTGTGTGTGTGTGTGTGTGTGTGTATATATATTGGAATAGCTGAATCTAGGTATATAATGAATACATTACCTCACATAGTTATCATTTTTAACATACACTTTCTTTGTGTTTTCCATGAATGCAATATATCATCACTAACTGTAGTCACCATGGTGTGCAATAGATCTCTTGAACTTACTCTTCCTGTCTAACTGAAATTAAGTATCCTTTGACCAGCATTTCCTTGTCCCTCCTAACCATCCTAACCTCTAGTAAACACCATCTACTCTCTACTTCTATGAGATCAACTTTTTAAGATTCCTCATACGAGTAAATCATGTAGTGTTTGTGTTTCTGTGCCTGGCTTATTTCACTCGAAGTTATCCATGTTGCAGCAAATAACAGAATTTCTGAATTCTGAAATAGTATAGTATTCTATTCTGAAACAGGCTGAATAGTATTCCACTGTGTACATCTGCTGCATTTTCTTTATCCATTCATTCATTGATGGACACTTAGGCTTATTTAATATCTTGGCTATTGTGAATAGTGCTGTAGTAAGCATGGGAGTACAGATATTTCTTCAACATATGATTTCATTACCTTTGTGTATATATACACCCAGTAGTGGGATTGCAGGATCATATGGTAGTTCCATTTTTAATTTTCTGAGTAACCTCCATACTGTTTTTCATAATGGCTTCTTTTTGTTTCTGGGTTGATTTCCACTCCATTGAGATTTTATTTATTAGCACACAGTTATGATGTGTTATGTCATGAGGTGTTATGTCATTTTCTGCATAGAGAATTCTGCTGGAAGGGTTAGTAAGGCAATAAAGAAGTGGTTCTATTCAAGCCAACTCTTGAATTTTTCAAAATTACTGTGAATAATGAAGGAGGCAGCAATAAAAATTTTGTTTTGTCAATACTACATGAAGCAATTTGCCTTTACCATCATTGTGGTACCTAGCGTGCAAAACCACATTTGTTTATACACTTTGTAAAACAAGAATTTGAAGTACTAAAGTGATAATCTTTTCCATGTGAATTTCCTTTTGGCCTGAGGCTAAAATTTGTCGTCTGTGGTCATGTGCAGGATTTGACTAGGATAAATGCCAAAAAAGAAAGGCTGAGAGGGGAAACATAGTATTTCATTACACATGAGAATCCTCCAATGTTCTTATCCTCATGGCTTACAGTGCATTTTTTTCTCTATTTGTCATCTCATAAAATAGAAGTGAAACATTGTGAGTCTGAATTTGGTAAATACAATTATACGTTGTGTGTTAGAAATGGTATTATACTTAGGACTATAGAAAGAATGATTTTCTATGCTATGTTAAGCAAAGAGCAAAATCAAGTAGATTTTGCTAGGGAAATACATTTCATAAATGAATAACTAAAAGAAGAGCATAAGGCTATACTAAATATTTGATTTAGTATAATGACTAATACAATGGTGACCGTTATCATGTTAAGTCATGATGCTAGTAATAATTGTTCATAATAATGTATTTCTTGATTATTATTGTGGGTTTATTAAATGTCGGTGAGAAAGGACATCATTCAGGTTTCTTCGATACTGTCCTCCACAAATGAAAACAAAAACAAAAATGAAAAACAGGTAGGGAACAATGAATTAGCTCAATTCAAAAAGAAGGAACAAAAGCACAATTCAGATACTCCTGGTTGATGAATTTGAAGGGCTTGATCGAGTCTTCCTCTTCTCCATTTCCCTTTTGTATTGCATTTGCCTTTTTTTCTTGTTCTAGTCAATGTTGTTAAAATACTTTATCACTTTATTTCTCTAGATTCCAGTAATTTTAAAAAATTAAAATCGCTTAAGTCATAACAGATAATGCTATTGGTTATTAAGTAATTAAAAAAAACAAACTCTAGTTTATCATGTTTTATGGTATTTATGATAAATTATTCAATTATTTATTTAATCAACCTGAGATGACTCTGGAATGAGAAATAAGTTCTCAAAATATAATTAAAAGTGGCACATCATTTATTAATGTAATGTATATGATGTTACTCTTACTAATTAAGAAATCTTGAAATGGAAAATTGAAAGAGTTATAATTTTCCTTTAGATTTATTTCTCAGTTTACACAATGAGATAATACTGAGATTGTTTGGCCTATACCATGCAACTTCAGATACTAGAGCTCTTTCTACAAGTATCTCGGCTTTGAGAGGGAAAATTTCTAAAATCTAACAAATGAAGACTCATAAGATCTAATAGTTATTCAAATATCTGCTCTTAAAAATAGTTGCCTTCTATTTTCTTTGACTATCTCTCTCCCCTCCTTGTACTTGGCACTAAATACCATTACCTGAATTTTTTTTTTTTTTTTTGTCTTTTGTCTTTTTTTCCGTGTCCGGCAATGGATCGCAACC
>NW_007728249.1:114832-118356 GCF_000696425.1 Galeopterus variegatus | reverse complement strand
TCTGCCACTTACTAACTGGGATCTTGAGCAGGTGACTTTAAGTGCTTCAGTTTCCCCATCTGTTATGAGGTTGAATGAGAACACAAGTAATAAGCTTAGATCTGCGTCCAGCGGTGCTCAGTAATTGTTTGCTCTTATGGCTGACTCTTCCCTCCCTGACTTCTCTCCAAGTTTCCCATTTCTGTTTTCCATTTCTGTCAGTGGAAGCTCCATCCAGTAGTCAAATTGTCGTTTTTCAGTTTGCTCTTTGTTTTGCTTACCACATCTATTCCATGAACTTCCACCATTTCTTTCTTTTCTTTGATCCTAACTGTTTGTACTCTAGTTTGGGATCTAACTGCTGCTCATTTCATATCTGGCTTTTACTGTTCTCCCTGATCCCAGCTCTTTCTTCCTTAATTAGTTCTTATGCATTGCTAAGACAAACTTCCTGAAATATAGCTCTTTTGTGTTCTTCCCCTACTAATAAGTTTCCAAAGGATTCACCAGTACCTACAAATTACAGTCCAATTTACACTGTTTTAGAATCAGGACCCTCAATACGGGGTATCTAAGCATTTCTCTCTCTTTACTATTCTGTTTGCAAACTTTTCCCTCCCATCACATTAGACTGCTTTGTGCATATACACCACATGTTTCCCTTTCCCTGCATCCATGTTCATCCTCCTCCCTGCCTCAGTGCCTCAGAATGTCTTTCTTCTCAGGCTCACACGCCCCAAATTAATCCCATATTTTAAAGGTATACCTCAGAGCCTTTCCTTCTCCCAGTGACTTCAAGTAATCTAATGATTTCTTCACCTAAATTCCCACTTCACCTGTATGTCTGACTACTTTCCGTCTTATATTAGTCACATGTCTTCTTTCTCCCTTAGTCCTTAAGTTCCTGGATGTCAGAATCTGTGTCCTCTTTATCTTGCTGTCTACCCAAGGGTTGTAAATAAAACTGTTCATTTAGTACTTCATAATTATTTGTTGAATACATAAATAGAAATGTATTGATTTAGTTAATACTCATGTGGTTCCTAAAAGGATTCAAGAAAATTTATGAGGATAGAATTAGTGAATATAGCTATGAAAAGATGGGCAATACTTGATTTAGTAGGTTTTCTGTAAAATGTGAATAGTTTCAACATTTGTTACTCACTGCTTAGAAAATGCTTTGAGACTCTGAACGAATTCATTTTTACTGTTGTTTTGAATTTATGTTCAAGACTACTGAGCCAGCTGCATCTTATAAATGTTAGATTCAAGTCAAAGACTTTAGAAATTTTAGAATCATCCCTTTTGTTTCTTTTGCAAAATATTTTTTAATGAGATATTTATTAAGAAACATTAGTATAATGGTATTTTCCATCCAGTAAAACACATTATAGAGTAGAAAGAATTTTAATTTTTGATAATATTTGATACATGGACAGCATTTGTTTCTGATTAAATATCTTGTGGAATCTGGAGTATCCTGATTTTAGTGCTATATATATTCCATGATATTTTAACAGTGATTTAAATTCTTAATAACTTTACTGAAAGATTCTTTACATTTTGAACTAAAGTTGTTATGTGACTTCTTAGAGACAACAAGCTATTCAGAATAAACTGTTCTCAAGGCATTTTTATGAGATACAGAAAAGGTTGTAATAGCCAACATACTTAGCATTTGTTGTCTAACAGATAAACTTATGAATATTTGTGAACTTTTTAAAAACCTGCTTTTCAGTGATTCATTAAATC
The DNA here is from genome assembly GCF_000696425.1 of Galeopterus variegatus. Lineage (NCBI taxonomy): Eukaryota > Metazoa > Chordata > Mammalia > Dermoptera > Cynocephalidae > Galeopterus > Galeopterus variegatus. The sequence continues at coordinate 116,625 of NW_007728249.1, read as the reverse complement.
AAAACATATTCTGCCCTTTAAAAAGGAACATCTTTGTCAATCCTCCAAAGACATTCCATAATTTAAACTTCTAATTAAGAGCACTACCACACAAACTTTGCATTAGGTTTTTGCATAACACAAATATTGCACATTCATGGTTTTTCAATTCCCAAGATCTAGAGTTAGCCGTGCATGTGTGTGTGTGTGTGTGTGTGTGTATGTGTGTGTGTGTGTGTATGTGTGTGTGTGCATGTGTTTCTTAAAAGTAACTGGTAATTTACTTTGAAATAATTATTGAATATCCTAATTTTAATTACCAATTATTTTTGTAATATTATTATTATTACTAATAGCTTTTTGTATCATCATAAAAATTTAAATAGTAAGCTTTTTATATTTAAAAGCCTAAAAAAAACAGAGGAAAGTTCTGAAAGCTAATAACAATAAATTTTAGTCTCAATATCTTCACCTACCAAATCATTTGTTAATTCACACTTTCATATATTTGCCAAGTATTTACTGAGCATCATTTTAGGCCTGAGAAAAGAAGCACAGCTCAGAGATACCTTAGATACTGGAGCTATACCCACCCACCTCTGAGTTAAAATCAAGAGGGACAAGGACTCAGCACAAAAAAAGAGAAATAATTTATTGAGTTCCTACTTGGGACCGGGCAGTGCATGTCCTTTTCATCCATGTCCTTACTTAAGTTTCACAAGAATATTAAGAAGTATGTAGGTATTTCAAACTTACTTTTAAAAATAAGGCTTCCAGAATCTAGATTAGTTATACAAAACAAAACAAAACAAAATCAGTGTAAGAACCCTCCCTGGAATATAGGTCTGTCTTTTCCATTGTGCCCTGGTTCAATGCCATGAAGTCATTACTTATCTCTGCACCTGACACCTTTCTTACATTAAATGAAGTTGATATTCAGGATACTCCCAGCCAAGAAATACAGTGGAGTAAAATAAGATCTTGTAATTGAAAGCATTTTGAGTTTGTATGAGGAATGATGACATAAAATTTTAAGGTGCCATCATATAATAGTGGTAAATTTTATGAAGTCATCATCTTCCCTCTAGGTAAGACACTTAAAATTCTAATATTAGCTTGTGCTCTCCAACAGCCTTTATCATATAAGGACTTGAGAGTCCTTTTTAAAATGTAAAAGAACAACATCACAGTCGCAATATACTGATATGTAACACATGTGTACTTGAAACAAATAAAAGAGCTTTGTTATTAAATTTATAGTTTTGGGTTTGTTGTTAATATTATTAATAGCAAATTAGGTACAATGAGGGAAAAGAATGTGTTTAATTTCATGTGAAAGGATAAATCATGTTTTTGTAATTATTAAGGTTAAGCTCTATTTGCTCTTTGACTAATCTCAATGGCAATTTCTGAACAAAATGTCAGCAACATTTGGTAAATAGTTTTGCCTTTGAACATATAAAGCATCTCTTTAGAAGGCCATGTTTGGTTTATTTACATATGCTATTGGATTTATCATGGAATTTAAAATTTCCGTGTACTTATATAGAAAACAGTATAGTATATTGTGATCTCTACTGTTTTTAATCCTCCTGATTATGGGAAGAAATACATATAAAGGAATAGGAACTGGTGGCTTTGAAAATGAGATGTTGCCCCTAACATTTTCTATTTTTTGGACATTTTTTTAATGAACCTATATGGTCAGTGCTCAATATTGAGCAATTCATTATCCTCAGGAAACAACGTGGAATATATTATTGAATTTTTTAAAAAGCATTATTCATTTATTTTCATTCTGTTTACTTTCCTCT
>NW_007728249.1:107717-113448 GCF_000696425.1 Galeopterus variegatus | reverse complement strand
AAACCAAATAAAACTTAGTCAAACTACTCTCACGTGCTGGTACTTAGTGATAATCTCCAAATAATTGTTTACTATTGATATGCTAATAGAACAATTCTGGAATTTATGAGCTGAAAGTGATCTTGAAAACACTACTGAGGAATCAGGGATAAAGCAACACACCAATATCATGGGTGATTGGGGCTGGAATAACATGTCCTCAAGATCATACAGTCTTTTAGATGACCAAGTCTGTCTTACAAGTCCAGTGCCCATCTCAATGGTTAGCAGCTAGAAAGTGCTTGATGAGTATTTATTGAATTAATGAATAGCTATAACCATACGGTGAATGTATAAAGCAAAGATGTTCTCTTGCTGTATTTAAACTTGTGCTTATCAAGGCAAAAAATAGAGGAAGGAAGTGTTTTCTGTAAGACAATAATAGTATTCAATTAAGAATGCTTTCTTGCTGTCAGAAAGATTTTCATCAGTATGAAATCAACACTAAGTTTGGCAAAATTGCTATAAAGGTCAAGGAAATGGAAGAAAGAACATGACATATACCCACACCCTTTTATAAAAAAAAATTCTGTGAGGATTTAAGTTTTCAAGAGATGGTCTATTTTAACATCAGTGCTTACTTAAGATGTCATGGGTGTATTACTGGAAATGTTGAAGGGCTCATCATTTAGATGGGTAACCAAAGTCTCCAAGTACAGGACATTTTCAAATTTTGTCAAAACANAAAAAAATTGTGGCTTCAATTTGATATATGGGGAAGAAGTTCCACCATGGTATATAGGTCAATTTTTAATTTTCTCTAGGTCCTGACCTTTGTTTAGCTGTGAGCCAATCACATCGGTTTCTTGATCTTTAGATCAAACATTTGCTTAATAATGGTTCTCCATGTTTACTAGCATAGAGTATTATGGGATGATGGGTAGATTATATTTTCCTATATGGCTGCACCTGCTCTTGAACAATGTAATGGCCATTCCCGCATCAAGTGGAGGAAACTAATTTTGCTTTGAAATCTGAACTGGGAGGTGGTAGATAAAAGTTTACCCCTTTTTGCACCTAGATGGAATGTCCTTAGGCAAAGTTTATGTGGTTACTCAGAAGACAGTCCTACGAGATCACAGTTACATTTAGCCATGGCCACATAATAACTCTGCCTCCTGCCCTATTGCATTCCCCTAGTCTCTCATTCCTATTACCTGGCATTGCATTTCTTTATAAAATAGCATATGACTGTATGTCTCAGGCTCTGCTTTCTGGTAAATCCAGTATAAAATACATGGAAAAAATTCTCAATTTTAGGCCTCTTGACAAAACCTCAAACACATATCATTTTATACTGGGGAGAGAAGGCAAACTTGCCAAGAAAAACTAAGATTGTAGCCAAATATTAATCAATCTAATGCATAAACTGAGAGCATCAATGTGTGCTGGGTGCTCAATCACTGGGCCAAAATAGCGAATGAAAACTTTTGTACGAACACATAAACTATGACAAGTAAAAAATGAACTTCTATCATAATGAAAGCCATTTCCTGATAGAATGATTGGTGGGACCTGAGATAAGAATGGCTGAAGTCTGCTTATTTCCTAAGGAATTAAGGGACAGGCAGAGGAAGAAGAGACCACACATTATAAATGAACAATTGGAGGGGTGGAAGAAACCTAGGAAGGAGTGATGATCTGGAAAGAGAGATAAAAGGATGCAGACATGTAAAGCAAGATAAAGAATAATTGGTTCTGGAAACTTATCCAGACACAGATATTATATTGTGGAAAGCCATCTCTAAAAGTTCTTTCAAAGTAAAACCAAATAAAACTTAGTCAAACTACTCTCACGTGCTGGTACTTAGTGATAATCTCCAAANATGGTTTTACCCAAGACATTTATTGGTAATATGGCTAGAGTCCATTCAATCATTTATATTGTGATTATAGCATTAAAGCATATAAGTTGTTCAAATCACTCATAAGGGTCTGAAAGTAGATTTGGTTATAGATTTAAGAACTTACTCTCTGTTTAAATGCATTACTTATCATTATGAGTCTGGCCTATAATATTAGAGGTTTAGGGAAAAGTGCATAGAAAAAGGAACACTTTCTTTGGATATTTTAATATTGGGTATTTATGTGTAATTTGGGCTGAGAGCTAGGAGCAAAGACAGGACACTATGGTCTAAAGCCATGAATTTTAATCCCCAGCTCTTAGACCCCCACTGCATACCACAATGTGTACACTCATTTGTAACTCTTTAATTCTGTTTTCCCACTTATAAATGTGTGTGTCAAGCACTTCAGATTGTCCTTTTCACACATCTCTGCTAAAATTAAAACATGACATGTTAAGTGTTCTGAAATTCGAACAATTTGCATGCTAGATTTGTTTTATTTTGATACAGACTGCAGAAGCATGCCCAAAGGGAAAAGGAGATTATAATTTACCAAGAATCTAATAATTGGAATTTATAAATTTTAGTATGTTTTTTAAAAAATTGATCATTTCTTCCTCTTTGGAGTTATGAATGAAGAAGCTATATTATGTTATGTCAGGAACACCGTGGAAGAAATTTCTGTGACAGGTTGAATTGGGTGACCTGTACTTTTCCTCCACCTCGAAACATTTTATTATGATTTTTCCTTCTTTTTAAAAAATATTTTTATGCTTTTTTTTCTCCACCAATGCAACATACAAGGGGTCTTCAAAAACTTCATGGAAGGATTCATGTTAACTTTCAATTCTTTTTGAAGTAACCTCATAGAATTAGTGGTAGAGACCAAATTTAGACAGAATTTGACAAGCTGAAGAAAATACATCAGTCCTTTTTACTCCTGACTTTAAGCCTTGGACTTTTATATCCATCTACATCCTATTCACTAAGAGGGGATTCTGCTTGTTGTAGGCAGAAAGTAGAATTCCTTAAGCACTTGTGTTTTATTTTTATATATCCATTATTCCCAGATTTTTAGACAGCAGTGTTTTCAGGAATAGGATCACTCTGATATTCAAGGGAATACAAAATTTCAGTATTAAGCTTGTTTAAATTAATATTTCATTATTGTCTCAAAAATCAGTACACTGCCCAATAAAAGCAAATACACATTTTAACTCTTTACCAAAAATAATCATAGTAGCAGCATGGTATTAGTTATTTATTGCTGCATAACAAATTACTTCCAAATTTAGCAGCTTGAAACAGTTCAGGAGTGGCTTAACTGGGTGTCTCTGGCTGTGGGCCTCTACTCCAGCAGCAGTCGAGATGCCAGCCTAGGCTCCAACCGTCTGGAGGCTGAGCTGGGCCTGGAGGTCCCATTTGCAAGAAGGACCACTCACATGACTGCTGGCCAGAGGCCTCAGTTCCTCATTGGCTGCTGGCTAAAAGCCTCAGTTTCTTGTCACATGGGCCTTTCCACAGTCCTGCTCATGACAAGGCAGTTAACTTTCCCTAGCATGAGTGATCCAACAAGAGAATACACAAAGGAAGCCAAAAGGTGCCTTTTATAACCTAGTGTCTGAAATTGCAACCAGTGTTTCTATCTTGTCCTATTCATCATCAAAAGCAATATGTTAAGTCTAGCCCACACCCAAGGGGAGGGAAATGAGGCTTTGCGTCTTGAAGGGAAATGTATCAAAGAATTTGTGGATATCTAAAAACTATCAGATAGCACTACTGTTGATAATAGCTTCCATTTAAAGACAGCTTAGTATATACTAGATACTGTTGTCCTCTGCGAGAATAAATCTAGGTCTATATAGCTTCCCATTTACCTGGTGTGCCCTCATGCATGGAGATTCCCTGCCTTAGCATATACCATCACAAAGCTGTGGTTTTTCTCTTTCCTTTAGCTCGTCATACTGTCCTGGGTATTACACACCCCAATTTTCTCTATCGGTTTCATTATGCGCCTATAATGTGATTTTCTTTTTTGTCTTACTCTGTCTTCTCTTCCCTCTCTTTTAAGACTGAGATTTGGTCCACTAATCCCAGTACAATTTGTTTTTCCTTGTCCAGAAAGCCAATAAATTTTTACCCATTTGTTCATATGAGCTAAAATTTCTCAAGAAACCCTGAACAAAAGGGTTAAAATATAAAACTGTACCCTCCTCCAATTTAAGATCTGAAGGCAAGGGAGTTGCAAAAGGCCATATTTATCCCTGGTGGGTGCATTAGGATTAAGAAAAACATTTTTTCCCCTTAAACCTTACAGATTTGACTATCATTTAATCTTTAGCTTTTTTTGAGTAACCTCCATGGTAAATCATGGTGTTCTTTCTGCATGCAGCATAACTGCTGAAAAGAACTTTTAAAAGTAATGGCTTTTAAGAATGATAATTAGCTAAGAATAAAGCTACTTATAGCATGCCATTTAATCCAATTAATGCAACATGTTTAATTCAATATATAATTACTCTTTAATAGATTTAGGGATTTTTAAGTTAATAGGGCTAAATAAATAAAATATAGTGATAGCAAAGCAAATTCAACCCTCTGTCATCTATGGGAGAGTCTGTACCTCTGAACTAAGCTGGAATCTTTACAATATCTAGACTACATGGTTTGGGAAACTGAATGGGGTTCTTCCCCTCAAGTGGTTGTGTTGCCATTATCATTATTATCATCATCATCAGTTAACATTTATTGAGAACTTATTATATAAGTATTATTTTGCGTACATTCTGTAACTTAGCTATAAAATATGTCTATAGAATAAGTCCCCTTAATATTTCCATTTTGCAAATAAGGGCATGGGGACATAGAAAGATTAAGTGACTTATTTGTCCAAGGTTACATTTCTAGGAAGCAATAAAGGGAGACTTAAATCCGGGATTCCTGTGCTATTAATCACCATGCTGTATCATCCTCTGATTATATAATAGTGCTTAGCCCATGTATGACACTGCTTTTACCCGCTATCCTGCCTCTACTTTCCATCACAACATAATAAAGTATTTAGCTTCTTCTTGAACCCTTGGAAAAGGAGGTCCTATAATAGTTGAATGTACAGATATGGATGAATTTTTTTAGTTAACAAACTTGGTTAGACACAACAGCAGATGGTGGGAAATATCCAAGATTACAAGAGCACTTTTTAAAATTTTATTTTATTTTATTTTATTTTTTTTGTGACCGGTAAGGGGATCGTAACCCTTGGCTTGGTGTCGCCCGCACTGCACTCAGCCAGTGAGCACACCTGCCATTCCTATACAGGATCCAAAACCGCGGCCTTAGCGTTACTAGCACCACTGCGTTACCAGCGCCGCACTCTCCCGAGTGAGCCAGGGGGTTGGCCCCAAGAGCACTTTTTGTCTTCCGCTCCCACACTGTTGTTTTGTTTTAATTTTGATAAAATAACACTGGGGTTAATACAGTGACTTTGGATAGTCTTAACATGCAAGAGAACTTCAAAAAGTTCATGGAAAGATGCATATTATCTTTCAGTTATATTTTTCCATGTACTTTTTGGAGTAACTTCGTATTTGTCAACATTTGTCCTGACTCTCAACCCTTAGCATTGTGTCTATGAAGATGTGTTTCTGTCACCAAGTATCAGCAAATGTCATCCTCTTCAAATCTTTTGATATCATGACATTGTGGGCCATAGTTTTGGGTTCCCTATCAACAAATTTGTTATTCAGTGCTTCTTGGTTACAATGTTGTTTAAGGTGACTGTAAAAATGTGGGAGGAAAAAAGAACTTTCCTCAAGCTGTGTTTACTGATAATTACTTTCTGTTTT
>NW_007728249.1:87856-106878 GCF_000696425.1 Galeopterus variegatus | reverse complement strand
CTATAAAGGTCAAGGAAATGGAAGAAAGAACATGACATATACCCACACCCTTTTATAAAAAAAAATTCTGTGAGGATTTAAGTTTTCAAGAGATGGTCTATTTTAACATCAGTGCTTACTTAAGATGTCATGGGTGTATTACTGGAAATGTTGAAGGGCTCATCATTTAGATGGGTAACCAAAGTCTCCAAGTACAGGACATTTTCAAATTTTGTCAAAACACCTACTTGTGCTCAAGGCATGTTTGAATTACTTGTAATGTACTGTTCCCTGACAAAGCAATCTGAACGGTGTGTAATCCAGAGGGAAAATTCAAAGATGTCAAGAACTGCCTAACTATAGACTTGCCAAAACACATGATTAGAAAGTTCTCTAGGGATGCATTGAATTTGCTTTTCTGATGTACTAAAGTTTTTTTTTTTTTTGGTCCTTTTTGAGACCGGCCGCACCGTGCTCAGCCAGTGAGTGCTGTGAGTGCACCAGTCATCCCTATATAGGATCCGAACCTGCGGCGGGAGTGCTGCCATGCTCCCAGCGCCGCGCTCTCCTGAGTGCGCCACGGGCTCTGCCCCTGATGTACTAAAGTTTATAAAAAGTTATCAAATACTGAAAGTCTCATAATAAAAAAAAATTAGACTATAAGTAAATTGTAAAAAAAAAAAGAGAAATTATTTAAAATTCAGTAATGGCTCAGGATCTGACATACAGGTAGGGACTAGTGAGTAAGTAAATTTAGACATCTATCCAACCAAAATAGATGCTTCAAAGTTCTTGTAAAGCTAATGTGCTTTGATCATGATACAGCTAGTTTTATGAGAAATTACAGAAATAAGACGTTTTAGAAATATTCCCATCCAAAACAGTTTAATAATAAAAATAACTTTTGACACTAGTAGAAAATCCGTCATTTAACCAGAAAAATAAGTACCAAATTTGACCAGAATTTGCTTAATTAAGCTTTTATTTTATATGTTTATAAAATTCACACTATTCATTAAAGACGCAATTTCTTCTATGTAGAAAACTCATTTGGTAAATTCTTTTTCTGGATTCAATTTTAATATTGCTACTATAAAGTATCTTTCTTAACCATATTTTGTTAAACACATAAAATGGGATAAAGGAACTTCTTTTTTTATGTCTTACTTTTTAGATGATATTTAAGTTAATATCTACCCTCTAAGGAAGAATTAAAAATATAAAAACATATAAATTTATTACATTAGTGATCAAAATGTAAGGCTCTCAATGGATGTACTCTTATGGAGGATTCAGTTATTTCCTTATAAAGTCATGCAAGTAGAATTTTGCATAATATTTTTAAGCAGACTCTAGAAAATGTCAGTATGAATAAACCTAACCAATTGTTGATTCACCTTTCTAATGGATTTGCCATTGCTTTTTCTCTGTAGGCTCTTCCTATTCCAATATTTACTTCACCTACCCCAGGCATAGAGAGGACTGTGTTCCCAAGTGCTCAGGCTTTTTGAATTTGCTTTTGGATTAAGCTCAAGAGTTATTTACTGAATGGAAATAATGTTCAAGAAAGGCTATGGAATTGCTAGTGTAAAAATTAGGAAATTATCAGTGTTTACATGGTTTTAAACAAATTGGTTCTATATGAATTTCTACTTGGGGCTTATAATAGGGGCCTGTTACTAATATTCCAGAGTTATTGAAACTTTTCTTCAATTGCTCTTTATTTACAAACACAAATAATGGCTTCCCATCTGTAGATAAATGAACAGTTTTCTAATTTCTTGACTATCACTTAAATTATGTCACAGGAATCAATTTTTCATTGATTTCTTTTTCAAAATATTTTTCAGAATTTTACTAGTAGAGATACTAGATTGTGTTTTAATCTTTTAAAAAATACATATTCTTAAATTAAGTCTCCCTTTTAACATTAATAAAAACCCCATTCCTGAAATGTATAATTTTTTCATGTTATAGTTTGATGGCTTTTAGGCCTTTATCTAGGTCAACCACAAAGCACTCAGTTGCATTTTGGAGGAGTGGCTGAAAAGCAGAAAAACAGACATTTTGAACAATACTGTTAAAAAAAAGAAGAAATAAAAAATTGTTTTGTAGGTCTTCTGTTTTAATACTTTGCAATTAATAAGGGGAAGAATTATTTTGTAAACTATTATTTCAAGCATTTTTATGTTACTGTGTGTGTGTGTGTGTATTGAGTCATGATATAAAACGTATTTCTTACTGTGGGTTGTGGTCAAAATATTTGAATATTTCTGGTGATTAGAAATGTGTACAAATAGTGGGAAAGAACAGAAAGAAGAGACTATTAACAGAGAGAAGCAGCAGTGTAGAGCAATGTCAAACAAGCATGAACAGCATAACGCATACCGTGGTCAAAAGTATGAGTGACAGTAGGTGCTACATGTTTAGCTGAGACCTAAGACGAAGCCATCAGATTTGACAGGAAAGAGGTATTTGGTGTCAGAGAAGAAAGCAATTTTAATTGGATGTTGGATGCAATAGCCAGATATTTTTTAAAAATTAGGGGTGATAGGTAAATGAAGTCATGTCATCAGGTTTAAGTGACTCATTCAAAGATTTAAAAAATAAAACAGAAAAAAAAAGAATAATAGTTAAGGACATGGCATGGTCAAGGAAAAATTTGTTCAAAATGGTAGTAAGTTGAGTCTATTTGAAAGAGGCACTTGAAGCTGGAAATCTGAAAAAACAGATGAAAGAAATAAGGTGGAGCAGGTTTATAAAATGCTGAAAGACCAGGTGGACTGATTGGCGTGCAGATAGCAGAGGAAGACGCCACTAAAGTGGAAGAGGGTCAAATCGGAGGATGACAGATGAAAGAAATAAGGTGGAGCAGGTTTATAAAATGCTGAAAGACCAGGTGGACTTATTGGCGTGCAGATAGCAGAGGAAGACGCCACTAAAGTGGAAGAGGGTCAAATCGGAGGATGCATTGTCAGGAAGATATCGAATTAACAAATTTTAGGAGTAAAAGAAAAATTATGGTCTTTAAATTTCAAAGCTACAATTTGAAATGTGTTCTAACTAAGGCGTGTCAACTACTTTGATTATATAAAATCAATTCTCTTTGTTCTCAGATTCTGTATTTGCGAATTTGACTATTTACTAAAATTTATCTGTAACCGCCAAATTAATACTGTTGGCACTTTCATGGTCATTCACAGACATGTGTAGAGTGGCAAAAATTGGAGTTGCCTGATGCACATGTTCCTAGCTGAGGTCGAACAAGACAGCGCACTGCCTCCTTGTTTCAGCTCTCATGCTGTGAACAAATGTCCTCTCTGCAATCTCTTTAGTGCCATGTTTTCACATTTGGGGGCTGTGTGTGGGTGATTTCACTGTTTAACATTACCTCCACAGTGTAGTGCTGAAGCGATGTCTAGTGTTCGTAAGCACAAGAAGGCTGTAATGTGTCTTACAGAAAAAATACGTGTGTTAGGTAAGCTTTGTTCAGGCATGAACTGTGGTTCTGCTGGGGGTGAGTTCAATGTTAATGTTAATGTATCAACAACATATGTTAAATAAGGTGTCTTTTAACAAAAACACACATAAAACAAGTTTATATTTTGATGGGTTGCTGGAAATGTTGTGATCAGATGCCTATGGGAGCCTAACCCAATATTTCCCCTATGTCCATATGTAAATGGACTATTAAAATGGAATACTGATAATCCTTTAAATATTTCTCAGTTCTATGTTTATTCTGCAATAATAAATATTTTGCAAATTAAGGAGTCTGAATAAATATGACCCATATTTTTCCTTCATTGGTGGACTTCGTAATTGATAAAAGTTTTTCCACAAGCTTCTATATTGAAATAAATAAAATATATTAAGTCATCTTTCCACAAAAACTCACACTTGCAGTTTTATAATAATTTATTCAATTGCTATGGAGCTTTCAAGTAATGAGCAATTAAAAGAGATTATATATTAAAATGATTTTTTAAACAATATTTTCCAAAGTATTTTTAAGTATTTTATCATCTTATAAGCCATAGATAATAGCATATTGCTATGTGCACTTTCTCCATCTGGGTTTGTATCTTTAGTACAAATTAATTTTTAAAATTTGATCAATATTATGAACATTTCTTTAATGTTTTTTCGATCTTCTGTTCTATTAGTCCAACTGTCTTTCTTATAATCATTTCTGAAATAATTTTTACCTCATTAACTAGGAAATCTGGTAGACAAGAGAAAATACATCAGAGCAATGAACTTTATAGTAGTGTTTGTAGAAACTATGGAATAAAAATGCTGGAGAACAACCTTGTATCTATGTCTGTCAGGTTTTGCACATAGAGATATCACATACTGAATTAATGAAAGCTATCCTGTTTGAATCATAGGATTCAATACATGACAAACTTTGTAATATTTAATATAGATCCTCCTGAGAAATTAGTAGAGAGGTGCAGGCTATTCATCAGTGTAACAGGCATTTAATAAACCAAGTAAGGTTAACTAACATATTTCTGTGATTAAAAAGGTAGAAATGATGGAAGAGTGGAGGAGAAGTCAGATGAAGACAGCAAACTCATTAAAGACTCTGAGCTAGAACCTCTCAGCTAAGCCACTTCCAAGTTTCTGACCCACAGAGAGCGTGTGAAATAGTAAACGTGTGTTGTTTTAAGTCAGTAAAATTTGGGGTATTTTGTTCTGCAGCAATAAATAATACTTGTTACTATTATGATTTGGGTCAAGAATATATATGTGTCTCTGTTTATATTGCTCATTGTGATTTGTGAGGAATAATTAAGATAAACTTTGTACTAAAATTTCAGAATCCTCAGAACATCAGGAAGATTCTATTCCTGAGGGTATTGCTTCCTACGTACTGGGAGATAATAAATACATAAAAATAGAACACAAACACTTAAGCAATGCTGCTTTCCCTTGTGTAAAAGACCAGGATGTGAAGTGGGAGAAAGGTGGTCAAAAAACTTGTGTAATTTCTTTGTCTTAAATTCTGCATATAAGAGGGCGTTTTCTCCAATAGGTCCCTGTACTTTTCTTGGAGAAGGAAGAGCAGGAAAAAAACAAAACAAACAAACAAACAAACAAACAAAAAACCAAACAAAAAATCCTGGAACTTAAGAAGTGATCTAAAATTTAAACAGAGGAACTAAATTTTAGATTAGGTTTAATAATTTTCCTGAAATGTATAAACTTTTGTAATGGATCCAATACTGTAGAATTAATATGAAGTTAAAAAAATGCAATGTTCTAAGGAATGAGTACATAATTTTGTATTTTTTCATTACATATCACCATTTAGAATTTGGAATTTGAGATACAAGGAGGTAGGAACTACTCCCATACTCCTGTGAGAAGATTGTAGCTAAACTGGATTATAATCAAGAATAATTTCTTGGGAAGATTACGATATACACATGAGGAGAGAAAGGTTTGGGAGAGAGAAGGAAGCAGCCTGAGGGAAGAGTTTTCGGGCACACCCTTACTTAGAGCACCCTTACTTAGAGCACCCTTACTTAAGGCATTCAAGAAGAAAGAAATGTGAAGAAGGGGCTGGAACTTGAACTAATTTGTAGCAAAACAAACAACAGCAACAACAAAAAACCAGAAACAAAAAAACAGAGAATAAGGTGTTACAAACGAATGGATACCTCAGCTTGATTTAAGCTGTAATAAAACTTATATTGTCATAAAAGAAGTTTTTTTGTGTGTGGTCAAGTCCCAGCAAAGACTGTCAGAATCTGTTCAACTCAGAGACACTGCTGGGTAGAAATTCTGTTACTGAAGTAAACGTGGATTCTGGTTAGGGTAGTTTAAGTGAAAACTGATCCTATTTTATCTGCTGGTGCTGAAAATCTTTCTAAAAGTTTTGTTTCTGCCTTTGATCTAAGATCTTATGGTGCCTCAAAATCATATGATTTTCATTGTATATTTGTGTAGGTTTAAGAGATTAGGGAGAATTAGTTCTCGTACCAGCTTGTAACTTGAAAAAGCTATTTCAAGTTAAACCATTATAAAATTTCATCATCTTTATCCTTGACTGCTGCACTTAGAAGTGCATTAAAGTAATGCATTTTGTGGAGAAAATAAGGGCATGTAGGGTAAAGCCCTGTACTGGTCATTTATTCTGAGTATCATAGAAGTGTCAATGAATTAATTTCACTGAATAAAACAAGGTCGTAGATTAAAGTTTATGGTTGTTTTATGGCCACGTCTTGTTCAATAATGTTTGAAGTTTCTGGCAAAATAAATCATAGAAAAATACCTGTACATTGCACTACATCGTTGTAGGCATGTATTATAAATAGTTATTGTATAGCAATTATTCAGTACATGCATACATAAGGCTATAAGACTTTAGAAAGAAGTATTAGAAGTATTAGTTTTTAAATTATTTTTCTATTGTTTACCCAAATATTAATAGCTCTAGCTTCTTAAACTATGCTATAGCATCCAACAGGTAGTTATTGTTCTTTTAGATAGGTGGCAACTCCAGCATGAGTTTCCCAGAGAAAAATGTGATGTGACTTTCTCTACGTCTTAATTCAAAATGTCAAATTAGAACTCAACTCGTAGAGACAATCCAGAAATAAATGGTGGGTAAGCATAAATTCTCACTAGAAAGTACTTCAGAAATAACTTGCCATTTGATTTGAACTTCAATTTGTAACATTTTTGTGGCATTTAAATTGTAAAAATGCCTTTGGCTTTCTTTTAAGTTAAAATATTTTAGGACGACATAGAGATATTTGTTGACCATTTTTTGGTGGTGGAGGTGGTGGTATATCTTTTCTTAAATTTCACCAAATTATTTTCGTGATTCAATTTCCAAGCATGAATGAGACCTCTATTTTGCTACAGGTTGAACTGACCATGAAAGTGATACATCAGGATCTACTCTTCTTGGCTGGGATAGTTGCAGAGAAAAATGGCCACCTTGGAGGGACAGGACCTATAACTAAGAGCCCAGTGTGGAGAGAAGCTGCTCAAAGCTTGGCTTTTAAAGGCATGCATATCACTAGTTGCAGAGAAAAATGGCCACCTTGGAGGGACAGGACCTACAACTAAGAGCCCAGTGTGGAGAGAAGCTGCTCAAAGCTTGGCTTTTAAAGGCATGCATATCACCCATAGTCACAAGTTCTGTCCCACGGCTGGCCCTGAGTAGTTCAGTCCAGGATAATGACGTGACATGAGAGGTAAACAGAGCAAGGCTCTGAGGGATGTAAGAAGGGAGGTGAATAGAAAAGTCAGGCAGGCAGCCGTGCAGACCAATTTCAATCAATGGCAACATCCTAGACTCTAAATTGTAGCTAACGTGAAGTTCTAGCGATTTGGGATTTTGAGAAAAATGGCAGGGCCTTCTACTAAAAGGGATTATGTCATTGCACAGGTTAATAAGACAGCAATTTCAAAATAATGGACAAGACTGGAATCTAGTTATCGGTACCTCTGAGGAGCAGGGATAATGTTTTAGAAATAAAGAGAAACCCAGTTATGAGAGTTGCACCACAGGTAAAGTTAAGAGAGTAGATCTGCTAATAAAATTTATTCACTTGTTCATTAAATACTTACAGGTTTACGACTAAGTAGCAAATACTATGTTATGATTCAGAGTCCATGAGTATTACGATAATGTCTTGTATAGTGCCGGGTTTACTTCTAAAACTGAGCTGAACATGTAAATGAAGTTCAAGGAGAAATTTTGCAGAGGAAGTGGAGAAGAATGGCCTGGCAAAGTAGGCAGTTACAGTGCTGTACAGAACTCGTGCTAACTATCAAAGAAGTTCTATGATATGGGCCACCATACAGATCAAATGTACATGTGTTTCTGTGTATGAGCATGTGAGGTGGTGTAACCACGATTGCATCTTGCACTGAATTTGAAGATAGAGCTAAAGTTGCATGTATATAAGATTTCTTAAATTTAAGTTCTATTTGACCAGCCAAAAAAATGATAATTTATTTCGTTGTCACAATTCAATATAACATATTAGAAAATATTTTGATATAATACTATTCAGGGTATGGATTTTAAAATTTAATACATTAAGCATATTACTCATTGCTCAAAGGAATAACCACAATGCCTAATGATCACAGAATCTACAAATCGGATGGTTGCTGCATGTAGGCCAAGGGTGGGTTTATGAATATTACTTCTAACTTTCAGGATACAAACAACGGAGATTTGTATTTTTGATTATTGGTTATCATTAATTGATATTAATGTTTCTGTGCCTGATCCTGTCTTGTATATGCCTTTGTCATCACGTGAGGCATTATATACTCCTCTGACTTCATATGCTTCCCTATGAGTATGTCTGTGTATGACACAGCTTTATAAACATAAAGACACTTAATTAGATGCAGCTATAGTCTCAGGAGTAATATTTAAACGTTGTGAGGAATTTGGTGTTTTATAGCAATGGGCCTAAATGTAGTAGGATAACTCTTTATATTAATGTTCAAAAATTAGCAATCATTTTTGTTCAGCATTCAAGTGAAGAAAGTGATTAGAACCAAAAGACGATGATTGAAAATGATGTTGCTTGATTAAAATTGGGTTTTACTAAAATTAGTACTGACTTTGTTCTCTGTGAACTAATCAAGCTTGTCATGTGAGTGGTTGCCTTCTTTACTTTAGATTCTATGCAAATGAAATAATATGATGGTTTGATTTCAAAATTTCTCACTGGTCAGACATCCTATTAAACCTTTTATAATATCTTTATATGGTTTTACCCAAGACATTTATTGGTAATATGGCTAGAGTCCATTCAATCATTTATATTGTAATATAGCATTAAAGCATATAAGTTGTTCAAATCACTCATAAGGGTCTGAAAGTAGATTTGGTTATAGATTTAAGAACTTACTCTCTGTTTAAATGCATTACTTATCATTATGAGTCTGGCCTATAATATTAGAGGTTTAGGGAAAAGATTATAGCATTAAAGCATATAAGTTGTTCAAATCACTCATAAGGGTCTGAAAGTAGATTTGGTTATAGATTTAAGAACTTACTCTCCTGTTTAAATGCATTACTTATCATTATGAGTCTGGCCTATAATATTAGAGGTTTAGGGAAAAGTGCATAGAAAAAGGAACACTTTCTTTGGATATTTTAATATTGGGTATTTATGTGTAATTTGGGCTGAGAGCTAGGAGCAAAGACAGGACACTATGGTCTAAAGCCATGAATTTTAATCCCCAGCTCTTAGACCCCCACTGCATACCACAATGTGTACACTCATTTGTAACTCTTTAATTCTGTTTTCCCACTTATAAATGTGTGTGTCAAGCACTTCAGATTGTCCTTTTCACACATCTCTGCTAAAATTAAAACATGACATGTTAAGTGTTCTGAAATTCGAACAATTTGCATGCTAGATTTGTTTTATTTTGATACAGACTGCAGAAGCATGCCCAAAGGGAAAAGGAGATTATAATTTACCAAGAATCTAATAATTGGAATTTATAAATTTTAGTATGTTTTTTAAAAAATTGATCATTTCTTCCTCTTTGGAGTTATGAATGAAGAAGCTATATTATGTTATGTCAGGAACACCGTGGAAGAAATTTCTGTGACAGGTTGAATTGGGTGACCTGTACTTTTCCTCCACCTCGAAACATTTTATTATGATTTTTCCTTCTTTTTAAAAAATATTTTTATGCTTTTTTTTCTCCACCAATGCAACATACAAGGGGTCTTCAAAAACTTCATGGAAGGATTCATGTTAACTTTCAATTCTTTTTGAAGTAACCTCATAGAATTAGTGGTAGAGACCAAATTTAGACAGAATTTGACAAGCTGAAGAAAATACATCAGTCCTTTTTACTCCTGACTTTAAGCCTTGGACTTTTATATCCATCTACATCCTATTCACTAAGAGGGGATTCTGCTTGTTGTAGGCAGAAAGTAGAATTCCTTAAGCACTTGTGTTTTATTTTTATATATCCATTATTCCCAGATTTTTAGACAGCAGTGTTTTCAGGAATAGGATCACTCTGATATTCAAGGGAATACAAAATTTCAGTATTAAGCTTGTTTAAATTAATATTTCATTATTGTCTCAAAAATCAGTACACTGCCCAATAAAAGCAAATACACATTTTAACTCTTTACCAAAAATAATCATAGTAGCAGCATGGTATTAGTTATTTATTGCTGCATAACAAATTACTTCCAAATTTAGCAGCTTGAAACAGTTCAGGAGTGGCTTAACTGGGTGTCTCTGGCTGTGGGCCTCTACTCCAGCAGCAGTCGAGATGCCAGCCTAGGCTCCAACCGTCTGGAGGCTGAGCTGGGCCTGGAGGTCCCATTTGCAAGAAGGACCACTCACATGACTGCTGGCCAGAGGCCTCAGTTCCTCATTGGCTGCTGGCTAAAAGCCTCAGTTTCTTGTCACATGGGCCTTTCCACAGTCCTGCTCATGACAAGGCAGTTAACTTTCCCTAGCATGAGTGATCCAACAAGAGAATACACAAAGGAAGCCAAAAGGTGCCTTTTATAACCTAGTGTCTGAAATTGCAACCAGTGTTTCTATCTTGTCCTATTCATCATCAAAAGCAATATGTTAAGTCTAGCCCACACCCAAGGGGAGGGAAATGAGGCTTTGCGTCTTGAAGGGAAATGTATCAAAGAATTTGTGGATATCTAAAAACTATCAGATAGCACTACTGTTGATAATAGCTTCCATTTAAAGACAGCTTAGTATATACTAGATACTGTTGTCCTCTGCGAGAATAAATCTAGGTCTATATAGCTTCCCATTTACCTGGTGTGCCCTCATGCATGGAGATTCCCTGCCTTAGCATATACCATCACAAAGCTGTGGTTTTTCTCTTTCCTTTAGCTCGTCATACTGTCCTGGGTATTACACACCCCAATTTTCTCTATCGGTTTCATTATGCGCCTATAATGTGATTTTCTTTTTTGTCTTACTCTGTCTTCTCTTCCCTCTCTTTTAAGACTGAGATTTGGTCCACTAATCCCAGTACAATTTGTTTTTCCTTGTCCAGAAAGCCAATAAATTTTTACCCATTTGTTCATATGAGCTAAAATTTCTCAAGAAACCCTGAACAAAAGGGTTAAAATATAAAACTGTACCCTCCTCCAATTTAAGATCTGAAGGCAAGGGAGTTGCAAAAGGCCATATTTATCCCTGGTGGGTGCATTAGGATTAAGAAAAACATTTTTTCCCCTTAAACCTTACAGATTTGACTATCATTTAATCTTTAGCTTTTTTTGAGTAACCTCCATGGTAAATCATGGTGTTCTTTCTGCATGCAGCATAACTGCTGAAAAGAACTTTTAAAAGTAATGGCTTTTAAGAATGATAATTAGCTAAGAATAAAGCTACTTATAGCATGCCATTTAATCCAATTAATGCAACATGTTTAATTCAATATATAATTACTCTTTAATAGATTTAGGGATTTTTAAGTTAATAGGGCTAAATAAATAAAATATAGTGATAGCAAAGCAAATTCAACCCTCTGTCATCTATGGGAGAGTCTGTACCTCTAAACTAAGCTGGAATCTTTACAATATCTAGACTACATGGTTTGGGAAACTGAATGGGGTTCTTTAGGGCTAAATAAATAAAATATAGTGATAGCAAAGCAAATTCAACCCTCTGTCATCTATGGGAGAGTCTGTACCTCTGAACTAAGCTGGAATCTTTACAATATCTAGACTACATGGTTTGGGAAACTGAATGGGGTTCTTCCCCTCAAGTGGTTGTGTTGCCATTATCATTATTATCATCATCATCAGTTAACATTTATTGAGAACTTATTATATAAGTATTATTTTGCATACATTCTGTAACTTAGCTATAAAATATGTCTATAGAATAAGTCCCCTTAATATTTCCATTTTGCAAATAAGGGCATGGGGACATAGAAAGATTAAGTGACTTATTTGTCCAAGGTTACATTTCTAGGAAGCAATAAAGGGAGACTTAAATCCGGGATTCCTGTGCTATTAATCACCATGCTGTATCATCCTCTGATTATATAATAGTGCTTAGCCCATGTATGACACTGCTTTTACCCGCTATCCTGCCTCTACTTTCCATCACAACATAATAAAGTATTTAGCTTCTTCTTGAACCCTTGGAAAAGGAGGTCCTATAATAGTTGAATGTACAGATATGGATGATATCATGACATTGTGGGCCATAGTTTTGGGTTCCCTATCAACAAATTTGTTATTCAGTGCTTCTTGGTTACAATGTTGTTTAAGGTGACTGTAAAAATGTGGGAGGAAAAAAGAACTTTCCTCAAGCTGTGTTTACTGATAATTACTTTCTGTTTTTTCCATCAATTCCTTGGGGAAAAATAGTGTTGAAATAAAACCTGAATTTTAATATTTTCATTAACGGATCTCATTGGGTTGTTGGCTACACTTTCTGCCAGCTAGTATGTATCAAAAGCTTTCACCAGAAAGCAAGTTAATGTCAGAGAATTAGGGATAAGAGGAAGATATATTTATTTGAAATAGTTCAGAGCTGTTTGAAATGTGTTTGCTTGTATTCTATCCATCAATTCCTTGGGGAAAAATAGTGTTGAAATAAAACCTGAATTTTAATATTTTCATTAACGGATCTCATTGGGTCGTTGGCTACACTTTCTGCCAGCTAGTATGTATCAAAAGCTTTCACCAGAAAGCAAGTTAATGTCAGAGAATTAGGGATGAGAGGAAGATATATTTATTTGAAATAGTTCAGAGCTGTTTGAAATGTGTTTGCTTGTATTCTCTATACATTGAGTGCAAAGTTCCATATATCATATACATGTCATATGTACAAATGTTGATGCATAAACATACACATATATGCCTTATATGTAATACATATACACACATGTATATGTATATGTCTTACTGGACAGATTTGACAGTTTTCTGTTCTATCCTCTTTGTTTATTTCCTATTTTTCCTGACTTTTTATTTACTTGTTTGTGTTTTTGCATGAAATTTGGGAAAATTTCTTGTGTCAATCTTTCATCTCACTAATGTCATTTTCAGTTGTATTTAATATACTCCTCATTTATTTACTTATTTTCTTATTTTGTATTGAGTAAACAGCCCCCCCCCCCAACTCTAGTAGCTTCTTTTTTCTCCATAATAATTTATTGTTGTAGACTTACGGAGGTGATACCCCTTTGAATATCTCTAAGAATATTTATTAAATTTATTTATATTTTCTGCTTCCTTTATTCGCTTTATTTTTCAGGGATTAGTCTGTGTGAAGCTTGTAAATGGCTTAGTCAGACATCTTTTATTCTTAATGTTAATTTTCTTCAGCTTTTTGATGATTCGAGAATATCTATTCATAGTTGCAGTCGAAAATTTAAATTAAATGGTACTGACAGCTGGAGTGCTTTTTAAAGTTCAAGTGTAGATTACTGAAAACTCATTTTGTTGCTTACTGGTTGGAGGGGTAGGATGAGATGCCAGGTAGCAGGACAGACAGGCAGTATTTTCTGAGTGCTGGGCATCTCTACCTCCTCTGTTGACCATAGTTTGCTGGGAAAATGTTTTTCTTCCACAACACATTTTAGAGAGCTCAAGCCAGTATTACACTTCCAACTTTAACTATATACTCATAGTTTGGGGAGGCTTAAAAAGAATTACATAGGACTATGTCCAAGTAGTTTAAAATGTACAAAATACATTTAAAAGTAAGTGTAAATGCATCACAAACAGAAGAATTATTGACAATCTGCTATGTTCCAGATAATGTCTCAAACACAGATAAAAAGGTGACTAAAAGGGAAGAGGAATGGGTGCTGGAGTGCAGATAAATATGTGGGTGAGAAGAGGGTAAACTGTAGCAAATGGAAGAATTACTGTATCTCACTTTTCAAGTACTCTGGAAGTATCTTTACTTTCCTGAGCTAAGTTGGTATTTACTTCAGCGTATACTGTACGTAACACATATACCTGTCATGCCCACAGCAGGTTTATGGCTCCTGCAGAGTAGGTGTGAACATCTGTGGCACTGAGTAGTACTAGTGGTTAAACTTTGCTTCTGTAAACACATTCTAAGTCAATATCTTCCAGGGAGTGGTGGGCACCAACCTCATATGTGGAGTTTCTAAAATATACTGATGCATAGTCTTACATGTCACAATTTCTGGTTCATAAGAATGGCAGTGGAGCCCAGGTGTGTCTTATTAAAAATGTCTACATGTGATTCTGATGAACACCTTGAACTGAGAGTCACCAGCCTAAGCAGAAGAGAAGGGCAAAAGAGAGAGAAAAAATAAGGGGAATATAAAAAAAGAAATAAGATAATAAAGGAAAGATCACAAACAGTGAAGGTGAGTTGATTGTGTAAAACTCCTACAGTTGCCAGTTTTTGATGCCATCAGTTACCGTATTAGTTACCTCCCTGCAGGGTGGAACGACTTTGAAATTTACTCAAGGTAAGGAAACACTGAAGACAGAAACTAATAGGCTGAAATTTGTGAGATACATTAAAACTAGTGGGAAATATCTCAAATGAGTGCCTGAGCTTAATAAACTTGGTGAAGAATTAGAAATGTGTTTAATTTCTGAGAAACTGCCAAACTATTTTTCAACGTGGCTTCACCATTTTGCAGTCCCCCTTTGAGTACAAAGGGTCTTCAAAAAGCTCCTGGAAAGATTCGTATTATCTTTTAATTCTATCTTTCCATGAACATTTGGACGTCCTCGCAAATATGAGAGTTCTGTTTGCTTCACATTCTCACCAACATTTGGTTTTATTTGTTTTGTTTTTAATTTTTATTTCAGCCATTCTAGTGTGTATGTAGTGAAAAATATAAACGTGAATAAGTCACAGGAAATGTAAGTAGCACTTTTTCATAGATAGAAAAGGCACACTCTTTCATTTGATCTTTAATGCACAGTAGAGTGACTTAGAAGGAATAATGAAGTCAAAGTTATTAGTTACAGTTTATTTTTCCATGCTGGTTCATGTTTACCACTTTCAATTTTAGTTACCAGACCAAACCAAACCATACAAAACTTTGTTAGGCAGATATCAGTCTTGTCCCAGCATCTCAGGGGATCTGGATATAATGGGCAAAGAGAACTAGGAAGTCGGCAAAGTTATTTGAGTTCTCATAATTATATACCACTTGATTTTAGAAAGTTTCTCTTAAAACATGTTTACAAAGGAGAATAAATTTGAGACAAAAATTATTTATTGAATAGCTGTTTCTTAAATGTGTACTTTATAGAAGGAATTCGGTTAAGCATTGCTGCAGACACAAAATAGAATGTAATTTGATAGAGGCAGGGTAAGAAAATTATACAGTTATCTCTGGTCCAAAGTTGACTGTGAAATGTATCAGGAGAGACGTACACCACGGAGCGCTGGGGCTGGGAAACAGAAGCAGTGACACCTGTTAGGGGGAATTAGGGAAGTCTTAGCAACAACGAAGAAAACCATAAGGGTCTGTCTGTGTTTTTGTTTTGTTTTAATTTTTAGTCATAAAATTAATAAGTTATTATTGTAGAAAGTTTTGAAAATCAGGATTCTAAAACAGAAAGAAAAATATTACCTGAAATTTCACCACCCCCCAAAACCATAATTAATGCTTGGGTATATTTTACTTTGAGTTTTCTCTGTATTGAAAAATAGTATGCATGTAATTTTATATGCTGTTTTTCAAAGTTAATATTATGTTAACTGAAATAGATAAATGACTTAGAGTTGCACCATATTTTAAAAATTCTTAATAACCCTAATGGTAATGGTTATTTATTCCACCGTTCTAAATATTCTAGATACTGAGCCAGTCCCCTCATACTGTAAAGGACATTTAGGTAATGTCTTAGGTTTTGCTATTGTAAGTTATATATTAAACATCCTTTTATGTAACGTCTTATTCTATATATTAGATTTTTATAGGATATGTTTTTAGGGGAGAGGCTACTGGGCCACAGGTCATTAATGTTTGTCATGCTAGTGCTAGTGATATGCAGGAAATGGGTGAAAGACAAGGTAAAAGTGGGAATAGAGGTAAAAGACAAGAGCATAAAATTAAAATAGCAAGAGAAGTAAGAAATCTAGGGCACGTATAAAGAGTATCCAGTTCTCTGCTTTAACTAGAGGACAGTATTATGGAAAGATGCTATAAGAGTGAATACTGGAAATGTCCTGAGGTAAAACCAAAATTTCCTGAACCAGAATATTAGTTTCTTTGGATGCTTTTAGGTAACACTAGAAAGTGCTCCGGGTGCAAATAAATAAAAAAATTTAAGAATTGAACAAATTAATCAAATATAAAAAGGATTATATAGAGATTTTTAGTCTTTATTAATGTGAATTGCTACTCTCAAGAGGATAATATAATATATTTTATGGAGAAACACTTTTTTAAATAGCAGGTTTAGTATTTCATGAAACACACTTTGGAAAATGGTAGGCAAGGGCAGCAAAGATTTGGTTACAGAGGAATTTTAACTCAGTCTGATGTGCATAAAAATCACTGGGGGGAACATCAGCAGTTCACACCTAATGGTGCATGAAGGCGTTGGAAATGAGAGCCTGTCCATGTCTATGATAAATAGTGAAGTTTTTATCTTTGGATCTTCTGCCTAAAGCACTGGACCTAAAACGTAAGTGCATAAAAATCACTGGGGGGAACATCAGCAGTTCACACCTAACGGTGCATGAAGGCGTTGGAAATGAGAGCCTGTCCATGTCTACGATAAATAGTGAAGTTTTTATCTTTGGATCTTCTGCCTAAAGCACTGGACCTAAAACGTAAGTGTCTATTGGATGAAAAATGATGGCAATCAATTTTTTTCACTCAATTCTCCAATAAGTTTATGTTATTGCACTCATTATTCAATATTTTGACTTCCTGGTGACATTTGAAGAAGTGCTTAAGTTTTCATAATTTTGCCATTAACAGCCAGAATTGTGACCATATATATGTATTTTCATGACAGCTTATAGCTTCTCCCATCACTATTTTGGTTAATTCAGAATGGAACAATAAACACACACACACACACACATGTATACACACACACACACACATATAATTTTTGCTGTTGTCAATCTGCATTTTGCAAACTTCGTAATTAGCTCAACTCTACAACATTCATTTTGAGGTCTTCCCTCAAATTTCCTCACATCCTTTTTTATTCCTACTGTGTTAACTAATAAGTAATTCATTCTCTCTATCAAATATTATCCTTAAGGTAGTGCAACACATATCATGAACACTGAACAATTATCATTCATCATTTGTAAAACTATAAAACTGCCATCAAAATCTATTATCTATCCCTACTGTTTTTTATTAGTCTTAGACATTGTTAAAATGAGCTCTCTGTCTGTCTCTTTGTTGTTCCCCTCTCTCCCTCCTTTTCTTTCTCCATTTTTACTATTTGTCAGACTATAGAACAGCCTATAGAAATGCTACCTCTGAAAATTTGGGCAACAGATATTTTGCTTGCATACGCTTGCGAGGTTCATCATTTCTGTTAACTCTATAAGTCCACCCTAGTAAGCCCTTTTTCTCTTTACAAAATTATTTTACTTTGATCCAGTCTGCCTTTCTTCTCAATATACATAAAGTACATATTTTTTCACATATCTGAAGCCACCTTTGACTGTGATGCCTTTTAAAAATATTTCCCATAAGCTAATTTCTTCATACATATAAAACATAGGAAACACAATCAAAATGAATAGGAAGGCAGAAGGAAGTGAAAAGACACATGTTGATTTAAAATCTAAAATGCTAAAATATCAACTGTTACTCTAAAATAAAAAAGTGTTTACAGTCAGTATTCATATACATGTTTTTACTAAAATGACAGCAAAACAGTTAACATATATCCTTCTAAAAAGACTGTAATAAGGTGGTAAAGCATACCTGCCTAATAGCTTGCATTGATTTGAAACGTACCTACATAAAATTTCAATTCTTCTAGCTTATTAAATTATAGGGTCAATTTCTGGAGAATGTTTGTGGTAGACTCCAACTGTAGTCTTCCCATTATCGTGTCTCACAAGGTCCAATTTTTTCTTTGGCACTTGAAGCCTGATTTCTTTCAGTACTAGATATCCCTTGAGCTCAGAAATGTGGTTTAGAGAATTATTATAATTGATCCAACCAGGCATGGCAAGCTCATTCTCCTGGGCCAGTGATTAGTCTGGGAGTGGACATGTGACCTAGTTCTGACCAACACAATGTATAAAAATCAACAAAATATTTATGGTAAGGAGAAAGAGAGAGATCCCATATTTTTGACAGCATCACTGAGCATCTGTACCATTCCTGGATTTCTATCTCTAAATTTCTGTTAGTGTGAGGAACAGAAACTATTGTTTATTTAGCTCACTGCAGGGAAGTTGTTTTTTTTTTTTTATTTTCACCTAAAATTATTTCTAATGGGTGCAATTTTGATGCTATGATTTTGGTTTTAATTATTTTTACATGAATGTAAGGGACTCTTTGAATATGAAGTTATTATGCATTTTTATGTATTTTATTTCTTATTCTTTCTTCAGTTCTCAGCTGTTCTCTCTGATTAGTTTTCTCATGTCACACATATCTCCTCATCAGTTATAATTTTAATTTTGTGTAATTTTAAAAATTTAATGTCTCCTTTATCCATTAGATATCTGCCATCTCGAATGTTTTGAACATTGGAACACAAGATATCTCATAATGTTTGCTCTAATTTGTAAATTTAATATAATAATATGCAGATTTATTCCCATATTCTCAAAAATGGTTTTAGTGTGGAGCTGATGTGTTTATTGTCAACAATTCTTCAGCAAATTTATAGACTACTCTAGTTGTATACACCATGAATCCAGTGCACAAAATGTGATAATCCTCATTATTGTGTACCTAAAATTATGGAATACATATTCTGAATAATAAAACCAATTTTGAAGGAAATGAGTGGTTCTGTCCTTCTTTTTTTCTTACATATTTTCAGACTTCACTAGAAGAGCAGAACAAAGAAAATTGCCTAAATGGCCCCCAAAATATATTATTCA
>NW_007728249.1:78057-86930 GCF_000696425.1 Galeopterus variegatus | reverse complement strand
ATATGCAGATTTATTCCCATATTCTCAAAAATGGTTTTAGTGTGGAGCTGATGTGTTTATTGTCAACAATTCTTCAGCAAATTTATAGACTACTCTAGTTGTATACACCATGAATCCAGTGCACAAAATGTGATAATCCTCATTATTGTGTACCTAAAATTATGGAATACATATTCTGAATAATAAAACCAATTTTGAAGGAAATGAGTAGTTCTGTCCTTTTTTTCCTACATATTTTCAGACTTCACTAGAAGAGCAGAACAAAGAAAATTGCCTAAATGGCCCCCAAAGGTTCTGTCCTTCTTTTTTTCTTACATATTTTCAGACTTCACTAGAAGAGCAGAACAAAGAAAATTGCCTAAATGGCCCCCAAAATATATTATTCAATGTCCACTGCTGTTTTATTTTGGTTAAGTAAGTGGAATCCATTTCTAATAACTGATGTGTAGGAATAACAAAGTATAATTTTCAAAAAGTTTTTAATATTTTTCAGAAAGTATAATTTCCAAGAAGTTAAAAATATAACTCCCTACTGTAGACCACCGGGACTTATTTTTCCTGTCTAGCTGTGATTTTGAATCTGTTAACCAACCTCTCCTTATTCTTCCTAGGCATCTGTAATTAACGAAAAAAATATTGTATGTCCTCAGATGGCTAGAAGAGAGGAGCTCAAATGCTCTCATCAGAAAGAAATGATAAATTTTTGTAGTGATGAATATGCTAATTACCCTCATTCTATCATCATACATTGTATACGTGTATTCAAATATAACTCTGTAACCCATCAATATGTACAATCAATACATGTGAATTTAAACAAAAATAAACAATTTAAAATATATATATACATAACTCTCATGCAGACACAAGATGATGACTATTTTATTCAAATCATTAATTAGATAGGGACAGATGAGATGATGAACCTGATTTCAAGTGCATTTTGGATACAGGGGTTTATGTAGTTCACATGGAAATCATTTAAAAACGTTAGAATGAGATTGCTAGATTGCATACATACAAAGCTGGCTATTGTCTTACAAGGCAATAAAACTATACATTTTGGGGGATCTTCTCTGCTGGACAAGAATCTGTCAGTTAACATGTAACTTCACACTATCTGAAGGCAGGGCTGTAATTCAATAGTAAATTGGCAAAGTCAAACACAAGTATATTCTCTTGGAAATTTAAGTAATTCTTGAATGGGTTTGTTAAGCTACACCGTGGTATAACATTGAAAGAACAGATTGCCCACCATTTTTTGATCCTTTTCCTAAATATTAATTAAATTTTAAGAGGGTAATTAGAGTTACTGTGTGGTTAATAACTTGTAAAATGTACAGAGGTACTGAAGTTTTAAATAGCTTCTTTCCAAGCTTGACAACTCTTGCTTCCTAAATCATTTTAGTGTTATGAAGGCATAATCTCCTCCTTTATGTTAACATTTCATCAGTGAGATGGGGATGAAATATTGAATGATCCATCCCCTTGAACTTCATAAAATGAAAAACTGGATCAACATAAATTTAAAACGCACTGGAAATTCAACTTTTATATTATAATTGATTCTTCATTTTTATGATTCAGATGATGTATGTTCTTTATAACATGTTGCTTCAAAAAGTTCATTTGAAGGTTATTGGTTTTAGACTAGAGATAAAAAATACATTCTGAACTTTGAAACTGATTTTGAAAATGGGACAAGAAGCAACTAGTAAATTCAGAAAGACAGGTGTCATTTTGTTTATCAATGAATCTTTTGTTTATTAATTATTAATTTCATTTATTTATCTTTCGTTTGTTAATAAGCCATGTTATTATTGTTTTGTAGGCACTAATAGTGCCAACACTAGTCTTCTACATGATTAATAATAACAGTATTCTTCGACATCACTATAGTCTTCCTCAATGAATGCCCAAGCTGAGATAATTGCTAGGAATACTCCTGTACAGGTTTCTTTACAAAAATGCAAATCTCTTGTGAAACAAGGTTAAGTTTGTACTTCTAAAGAAGGAACTAAGTCGTAGTAAGTTATGGAATACAGTAAGAGCTTTCCTAACCCAAATCAGTACTATCTACACATCCCTAAGCATTCCAGAGTCCTGGGGAACCATTTTACATTCACAGCTAAATAAAAATAGCTCATGCCCAATTTCCTTGCAGATTCCCTAGAGGTTTGTCATTTATGATCACCTCCTTTACCTAATCCTCTTTCTGGCTCACTCTTTCATTTTCTGGGGCAACTGTCCTTTATTTTCCAACCTCATTAATGAAACACTCTGAACTTAAGACTTTTCCTGAAGGTTTGGGAGTAAGAGAGAGATGACAGCAAAGAAAAGAGCAAAAATGACACTTTAATTTGAATACTCCGCACTACAATCCTTAGACCTTTATGGCCCTCCCTTATTATAGAAAAGTGATTTTTTACCAGCTATTTCCAATAAGGTCTCTCCATTTTCTCTATGGCTCTTCTCTTATGTGAATGCCATGTACTTATATCCCTCCTTCTGACTTCCCATTCCAAAATTTATAATTTTGTTTACCCTATTATGCAGGGAAATTTAGTCCATTTTCTACATGTTTCTCATTAAGTCTTCCAGTGAACCTTGTGTTTTTTAATAATAGTAAAAAAAATCTTCTCTAAATATAGTTTTAAATTAAAAAGTCCATGATCTCTATGATGAAATACTTCCCTTCCCCTAGACAGCAGAAGCTGGACCATCTTTTTTTTTTTTTTTTAAGCTGCAAAAGGGAAAGTTTATTGTATAAACAATACATTTGGGAAGAATGTAGGGGGGGGGGGGGGGGGGGTTTCTGATCTAAATTTGCTCAAGAATTATGGGCTAAAGAGAGGGGAGAGAAAGAAGAAAAAAACAATGGACTGCTGGTGAGTAGCCTGTGCTCCACCCTCTCTGCCACCACCCCTTGGCCAACCCTATGTAATTTTACTGACCTGATGGACCATCTTTTTTTGAGACTAGTTATTTTCTTTTTTCTTTTCCTGTTATAAAATTGTACCTCCCTGAAAAACCTTTCTTAACATTCTTAGGGTAAGGGCAGTTCCCCAGCCTAGTCTGTGGAGGTTTTCTAATCATATATACAGAAGAACAGGAATACAGATGAGGGGAGAGTCCCTTTCAAGCTTCAGTTTGGCTTCCTGGAGCTCCTGAGTCTACCTGTGTTCTAACTGTTTGAATGGACCTTATAAATGGTCTTGAGTAGAGTGTGCTCCTGGGATACATACACATGAGTGCTACTGTCTGCAAAGGGTCTTGGTCACTGAAGGTATCATAAGTCACTCGTGAGAGCACTGCACTTGATTTATTTATTTCAGTGTGATTATTGTTAAATGATTGATTTTGGGGGGAAAAAGTCATTTTTCCCTCCTAAGAGACCATTCTCAATTTTTAATAGTATTCGTTGGCACTTTTTCCAAAAACTTATATCGAGCTTTTGGCTTTGGATGGATATATGAATAAATAAATAAATACACAGAATCGATGTTTTATTTGTTTCTTTAATAATGTCTCAAAATTTTTGCCTTTAAGTGAAGTCTTATTTTACTCCAGTCTAAACTGATTAAATCCTACATAAGAATCCCATCTAGTTGGATATAGACAACTGATACTTGTTCCAAAATTGTTTGGGGAAGTTGTCTGGTCTGATTAAACGAGAATATCAAGAAAAAAACAGGCTACTCATAAGCAAATTAATATTTAGTAATAATATTTAGTCTGAGATAGATGAACTGTGTTCAACAGCAGCATAGAATTATTGGCAAGCAGTTGAAGCATTGACAAATTATTTCTAATAAATGAGCGAAAGGTCCTTGCTGTGGAGGTTTTCATTTATTTCTAACTGTTTTAATTCTGTACTTGTACTCCAGCTATATTTCTTTTCATGCTATACTGGTTAAGGTAAAAAAAAATCCTAAAGTACTTTCCTGAAATATTTACATAAGTAAGTTTGGAAATTTATAATTATATGTGTTTAAAATTAATAGTTAAAATATTCTTGGGTTACAATAGTTAACTAATATTTTTAGATCACAGAGAAAAGTGAAAATGTTATTATCTTTTTAAAGTCAGGAATTTTCCTTGCAGCGACAAAAAACCCTTGTAGAGAGCCCTGCTCCCACATGGTTTTCTCAAGAAATGAGACACCTGTAGGCCATAGATAATCCTTTTATTTTTCATACCGGTAAAAAACATAGAATATGAGCTGTGTGTTGTATCATTAAGCTTGGATAATGAAAATTTAAATATTTTTCTTCATCAGTAATTAATCTAATCCAAGAAATAACTTTGCTTTATTAATAGAAAAATTAACTAAACCTGATCACTCCTTTGTTAGCAATTGGGTTCCAACTAATTAAATTTTCACATAATTATTTTTTCAATCTGCTGCCATTCCTTGTAAGGCATATTTTTTTCTTCTTCTTTCTTATTAGCATCACATACCCTTTCACCTTGAATTGGGAGATTTAATGAAGTACTAATGAGACTTTCAGATTCAAAAGAATGTTTAACAATGTTATTTTCCAAGACATTTAGAATAAAGAGCTGTAATTGCACATCATTTTTTTTTCTTTGGCTACCTGGCAGTTTTCCCTAAAAGACATTTTTATTTCTAAGCAAATGAATCAACTGCCAGAAAATGATATTTTCTTGGATAAAGGTCAAGGGTGGAGAAATGGCTAAACATATTCACATGCTCAAATGTTGGTATCATTATCAGCATTTTTTTTTTTGACAGAGACTTTCAATGCAGTTTTTTTGTTCTGTCCTTGAGAAAAATTTCCTGTTGCTGACCTCAAGCAAAATTGAGCCCCAAGTGTCCCCACTGATTGTATAGACCTTATATGAAAACCAACTTAAGAATAGAAATAATACTTTTTTTCTGCATTTTTCATTGTATATTCTTTGATCATTTTTTGATTATTATTTAAAACATTTTATTGTATCATATTTCTATAGAGAGAATGGAAAGATAGGTCAGGATTTCCTCTAGCATGGCTGATTAAAAATTGTTTTTTACGGGCCGACCCCGTGGCGCACTCGGGAGAGAGTGGCGCTGGGAGCGCAGCGACGCTCCCACCGCGGGTTCGGATCCTATATAGGAATGGCTGGTCCGCTCACTGGCTGAGCGCGGCGCGGGCGACACTGCACCAAGGGTTGCGATCCCCTTACCAGTCACGAAAAAGACAAAAATTAAAAAAAAAAAATTGTTTTTTACTGTTGTTACTATAGCAAAATATGTATTTCAACTTCATAGATCATTACTGTTAATGACATACAGTTCTTTAGGACTGTGATCACCCTTCCTGATTTTTGTCCTAGTTCTCTGGCTATTTCTGCTCAGCTCTGTCCTCTCCTCCTCAAATCCTTTACATATTAATTTTTTTTCTCAATCTCACTTAATTTTGTTGTTTGAAGTTCTTGATTAGATGTAGCACAATTAAATTAAGAGTCAGATAATAATTGGGAAATGTGATAAAGGGATTAAGACAAGACGGAATGGTGGGGATTGTGGTAAGCCATCACATGTGTGTCCCACATGATAGTCATTCATGCATTATAACTTTAAATGCATTATAAAAGGAATTACAATTTTAAAAATATACTAAAACAAATTGCCCAACAATCCACCAACTTGTGACCCATCTTCTAAACTGACAAAAAAATCTGAAGATAAGAATTTTAAATACCTTGTCCAATGGCACAATATTATGGTGAAGCTATGACTTGGATGTAGGTCTGTCATTTACAAAATATTTGATCTTAGCCTGATATTATATTATTATGCTATATTAGGCATTTAAAAAGAAGGGACATTTTCTGGAGGGTAACAGGGATTCAGTGAAGTGAAATTATATAAACAAATGTATATTTTAGAAGGAACCTTCATTTATACTAAAAAATGAATTGTAGGCTTGCGAGTACAGCATGGTTGCATGTTAACCAGATAAAAAGCTGTTAGGAATTTGTGTAACAAATTATCATAAATGCAGTAGCTTAAAACCATATCCATTTATTATCTCACAGATTTCTGTAGGCCAGTGATCTGAGTGGCCACTACCCGCAATTACTGCTGTGACTTCTACCACGTCTTTCTATCAGGGCCTCTAGTAGTTACCTTATGAAAAGCATCAGCTCATTTAAATCTTGTAACAACTCTACGAGGTAAGTTGTGAGCACTATTTTAAAGATGAGGAAACTGAACAGTGGTGGCCATTGAAAATGATTCCATCAGCAATCGAGTATTTCTTCCATTGTCTTTCTTTTCCCACCGCACCTCANGAAGCTATGACTTGGATGTAGGTCTGTCATTTACAAAATATTTGATCTTAGCCTGATATTATATTATTATGCTATATTAGGCATTTAAAAAGAAGGGACATTTTCTGGAGGGTAACAGGGATTCAGTGAAGTGAAATTATATAAACAAATGTATATTTTAGAAGGAACCTTCATTTATACTAAAAAATGAATTGTAGGCTTGCGAGTACAGCATGGTTGCATGTTAACCAGATAAAAAGCTGTTAGGAATTTGTGTAACAAATTATCATAAATGCAGTAGCTTAAAACCATATCCATTTATTATCTCACAGATTTCTGTAGGCCAGTGATCTGAGTGGCCACTACCCGCAATCACTGCTGTGACTTCTACCATGTCTTTATCCATTTATTATCTCACAGATTTCTGTAGGCCAGTGATCTGAGTGGCCACTACCCGCAATTACTGCTGTGACTTCTACCACGTCTTTCTATGCTGTGACTTCTACCATGTCTTTATTTCAGGGCCTCTAGTAGTTACCTTAT
The DNA here is from genome assembly GCF_000696425.1 of Galeopterus variegatus. Lineage (NCBI taxonomy): Eukaryota > Metazoa > Chordata > Mammalia > Dermoptera > Cynocephalidae > Galeopterus > Galeopterus variegatus. The sequence goes on along the minus strand of NW_007728249.1, from coordinate 80,108 downwards.
GAAAAGCATCAGCTCATTTAAATCTTGTAACAACTCTACGAGGTAAGTTGTGAGCACTATTTTAAAGATGAGGAAACTGAACAGTGGTGGCCATTGAAAATGATTCCATCAGCAATCGAGTATTTCTTCCATTGTCTTTCTTTTCCCACCTCACCTCAAAGTCAAAAGTAAAGGAAGAGTCTTCCCGATGAAGCAAAAAGTAGAGGGTGTCACTGTGTTGCTCAGATATCCCCTCCTTCTCTCTCTGGTGTATTAAAGATGTCACTTTGATTCAGCTGATTAAAGCTTCTTCTCCCTCTCCCAATTGCTCAAGAGTAACCTTTCATGAAAAATCTCTCAGTGTGTCAATCCTCATCCATGCAGGAAATCAAAAACAAAAACCTGTTCAAGGTATTTTAAACAAACATAGTTAAAGAACTTTCAGCATTGTTCACTCCTTTTTCCGACACTTTTTTGCTTTGGCCTCTGACTTTTGCCAAACCACATTTGTTTTTCATTTATTTTATCTTTTTATTTTTAATTGAAGAATAATAATTGCATATATTTAAGGGTTATAAGATAATTTTTTCATATATGTATACATTGCAGAAAGATTAAATCAAGCTAATTAACATAACTACCACCTCATACACTTATTTTTATGTGTATATGTGGTGAGAATGTTCAAAATCTACTGTTTTAGCAACATAGAAATATACAGTACATTATTAACTATGATCACCACGCTGTGCAGAAGATCACTAAAACGTTCTTCTCCTGTCTGACTGGAACCTTGAGCCCTTTGACCAACCTCTCTCCTTTTCCCTATGCCTCATCATTCCACTGTCTGTTTTTATGAGTTCAACTTTTTAAGATTCCATATGTAAGTGAGATCATGCAAAATTTGTCTTTCTGTACCTGGCTATATCTTGTCCTCCAGGTTCATTCATATTGTCACAAATGACAGGATTTCCTTCTTTTTAAAGATTGTAGTATTTCCTTGTGTATGTTTACCACATTTTCTTTTCCCGTCATCCATTGGTGGATACTTAGGTTGCTTCCATGTGTTGGCTACTGTGAGTGATGCTGCAAGGAACACAGGCGTGCAGATTCCTCCTGCCTTTCAGACTGTGTCTCAGTCAACTTCGCTAGCTCCTTCGTAAGGTAATTCCTAAATATTGAGGTCCTTACATCTCAGTACTGGACTTATCTTCTCATTTCTGAGCTTTATTTATCTAATCTCACAATGTTAAACGTGATCTATATGCCAAGGAATGCTAATATAAATCTCTAGATGACTCAACTCTTCAGTGTTCCAGTCCATATCTATAACTCTCTTCCTGACTTCCCAATTGGGTAACATACAGGTATCTCAAACACAGTACCCCCAAACTGAACTCTTGATCTTTCTCCCATGCCTATGTATCTTCTAATTTTCTCCATTTCAGTTAATGGAATACCCATTCATCCGATTGCTCAAGCTAGCAACAGAAGGGTTGTCTTAGACACATGTTCCTCCCTCATCTTCCCTGTGTAATCTGCCATGAAGCTCTGCCATCTCTGCTTCTAGAATGCTCTACAGCTTTAAGCCATCAGCTTCTCTTCATCTTCACAGATGCTGATAAATGATTCAACCTCTCTCACTTAGGCAAATGTNAATTAAGAAAATTTTTATATCAGTAAAATATCCCAATTGTACAGCTGCATGTTAAATGAAAAAGGCTGGTTTTAGGAGAAACAGCAGTGATTCAAGCAAGGTAAACAGCAATTTGTATTTATATAGTGAGGATAATCAAAAGCATTGATATGATTAAAAGTTTCTTGTTTGGTTTTGTTTGGGGGCCATTTCTTGTTCTCCATAAATCTGGCTCTCTTTTGTCTTAATGTTGGTTGCTTTGGATTGCAAAATTTCCAGAAAGATATGTCCTATGGTACCCTGCAGTGTTAGAGATTGTGTAGCCTCTAATCAACCCATCTCCTCTTTTTTGTTTTTTGGGTTTTTTTTTTTGTCTTTTTTTTTTTGTGTCCAGCAACGGATCGCAACCCTCAGTGTCGCGCCCGTACCGGACCGG
>NW_007728249.1:75468-76339 GCF_000696425.1 Galeopterus variegatus | reverse complement strand
GACATCTGGAAGACTCAGGAAAATGTTAAGTTAAAATTCTGTAGTTTGTCCATGAAGCTTCAGCTTTAAGTTAAAACCACTTCAGGATGCTTAAGGATAAACATTAAGTAAAGCCCTTATTTCTCAGTTTGGGGTCGGGGAGACGGAAAGAATCTACCTAGGGTGTCAGAATAAAGGGTCTTTTACAGATGTAACCTAAATCTTGTAACTCTCCTTCATAAAATTCTACAAATACTTTTCCATTGCCCGTGAGTCAAATACCACAGTGTTGATATGTCCTACTAGGCTGGGGCCCCTGCCTGCCTTTCCAGCCTCAGGCTTCTTTTATTTTGTTCCAGCTACAATAATGATTTCATTCATTGAAGACACAGAGCTGTCTGACATCAGGAATTCACATACAATCCCCCCTACTTAGAAAGCTCCTCCCTGAGTCCTATGCTGTCAACTCCTGTCTTCAAGGCTCTGGTAAAATATCCCTTCTTCAGTGAGGTTTTATTTATCTTCATCCCAGTCAATATTAGTTTATTTTTTTAACATTTTCTTGATAAAATATGCTTTTACTTTGTTGAAGCTATCACAATTTGCATTTATAAATTTACTTTTGTGGAGATTTGTTTAATACTGCTTGTTTTATTCCCATCTGGATTCATTCCCAGTGCTGATATCATAGTAGGCACTCAAGAAATGCTTGTCAGATGAGTAAATGAAGGAAACTAAAACAGAAAATTTAAAAGTCTATTACATTTATTGGCCCACAATTGACTAAACATTTCCAAATTGGCAATGCTTTAAGCAGTGTAATTATGTTACACAGATTTAGGAAGTAACGTTTTTATGCATTCCAAAACACAAATTAATGATGACTTGTTTT
>NW_007728249.1:35465-74938 GCF_000696425.1 Galeopterus variegatus | reverse complement strand
AGTTTGTGCAATAAATGCTAAGAACAGTGCCTGAATACAGTAAGTTCTCAGGAAATGTTATCTGTTATTATTATACCACAATATTAATTTTTTAAATTAGTATATATGAGGGCACTTTAAAAGGATTTGTATTACCTTTTAATCCTTTTTCTATAAACTTTGCAATTTTTACTTGCTATTATCATACTTAATCATATTTTTTAACTTGGTTTTTCTCTATTCTCATTTACAGAGTATTTTTTTTTACTTTGTTATTGATTTTTATTCCTAGCTTGAGCTATTACTGTGTATAGTTATTATACATGTTGACTACATCCTAATTAAATACATGAATATCCTCTGGTTACTTGGATAAAATAAGTTTAGCCTATTTGTTAGTACTCAGTAATTTTAAAAGAAATGAGGCCCCAATTTAAATGTACTTTCATGATCTTTGAAAACTAAATATTCTTTCTTCTCTATTTGAAACAAAGGGAAATGTAGAGTCTATGCTACATTATGTCAATGGACAGAAGTTTTTTCATCTTTTACTTTTTAAATTCCAGTTTAATGATGTCTGACATAACAAACCAGTGTTTTACAAATTTTAGAAATTGAAGCTTTTTTAAAATTTTGGTTTTAATGAATTAGTTTTCTGGAGCAACTTTGATCCATTCAACAGAGAGAGAGAAAATGGCATAAAACTTTAGCTTGGTTTGTGCATTACGAAATAATTTATTATTTTTCTTTTTTCTTCTTACCAAAGGTAAGTGGGGATGGGGGCCACATGCTACTTTCAGTTTTCAGAGGTAGAAATCTAAAAATATAGAGTAGAATGGAATAGAATAAAATAGGACAGAACAGCAGTAGAATGGGTCATTTACAGTTTTAAGGATCGAACCTAATTTTTATTTTTTCTATTATCAAAGTTGAGTCTATTGTTAATGATCATTTTACTGAAGTTTGAATTTAGTAAGAGCAGAGAGATCACAGAAACATTTCAAGTTTTTAGCACGTATTTCAAAGAACAAATAATCATGCTTTCATACCATCACCAAATCCCCAATGGGAAGACAGGATGAAACTTGCATGATTACTCATTTAGAACAATTTTGGTTATCTTAAATTAAATGGGAATCTTAAAATCTTTCTTCTTATTACATAATCAGTGAAGAAGATAGACGAGCCTGTTTGTTTACTGTCAGTTCATACCCTGCAGGAGCTTTGCTGCCGGAGACACCAGGGTTCAAGTCCAGGCTCTGCCATATGACTCTGGGCAACTTATCCTACATATATCTTATTTTAGTTTTTCAAATGCAGATGACAATAGTGACCATATCACTGAGTTTTATAAAAAAAAATAGCAATTAAAATAATGAAGTAAAGTTCCTGTACACTTTGGGGACATATTGACTACTTAATAAACGTTTAAATTCTCATCATTACTAAGTGGTAAAATGTAGCCAGCAGTAATACGCAGATTTTCCTGTACACTTTGGGGACATATTGACTACTTAATAAACGTTTAAATTCTCATCATTACTAAGGGGTAAAATGCAGCCAGCCGTGATATGCAGATTTCCTTTCTATCAATGACTAACAATAAAGTTTATTTTTAGGCATCAGTTTTTTATACAGGATTAAGAATAAGGTATTTATACAGGTTTGAAATAAGAATACAGAATTTTAAATCATTAGATCGAAGGAAGGAATACACTAAAACACTAAATAAAATTTAAAACAATCCTCAAAGAAAATGTGCCCTGTGTTTGGATGTTTTTAGTTTAAAATAATTGAATACTATTTTATTTAACTTTGTACTAAAATAAATTAGGTTTCTCGATTGTACAGAGACATTGAAATAGTGAAATGGCAAGAGAGAATTTCATGTTGTAAATGTAAAATTAAATATTTAATGCTCCCATTTAAGTTTACAAGTCCTTGAGGAAATTGCCTTCTGATGAAGCTCAATGAGGCTGGAGTGTCACTGCAGAGAAAATCCTTAGTACTCTGTTCTGAATCATCTTTTGACACCTTGAAGATTACCTTTGACATTCCTTTCACAGCCTCCACCATTACCAGCTTTCTGATGCCTGTCATAGGGCACATTTTCAGGATTCCGGGGTTTCTGAATTAGACAAGCTTCTTGCATATTTCATTAGGCACAAAGTTTTTTTTTTATATCATGGACGGTTAGATATAACTGGGTCATTGCTACTGAATAGTGAATGACACATTTAATGTCATTTTTCATGGGCAAGATCTGCTCTGTACTTACAGTGAAATGTGACTCACACAATGTGAACAGCTCATTGCCTGGCTGTCTCAAAGAGCAAAAAGCAAAATCGTGATTTTTAAAAAATGGGCTCCTTTGTGGTGGTACATGTCTAAAGCCTGGAGGAAAACATTACTCATCCCAGAATATTTTTGTTAGTGAAAAGCAGTTTTTTTTATTTGACTATTGTTACATGCTGATTTCTAATATTTGTCCTACTTTTAACCATGTTCAAAATGGTGAACTATCAAAGTTTGTTGTCTTTTCTTTGAGGGAATGACATAAATTCTGGGAATTTGTGACTTTTAATGAGACTTCATGCCACAAGCAATTATTTTGCACCTTTTAACAATGCCTGGATACATAAAGAATATTAGAGCCAGTTCCTCATAACTAGGGGGAGAACAGGAGGAAATCACATCAAAACAATTACGGTCGAGGGACTGGTTAGTAGAATTATCTACAAGACACTACAATGAAGTAATGGCTTTAAAGTTAGAGGAGCTTAACATTGAAATTGGTGGGACTTTGAGTAAAGCAGGTTACCCTCCATAATGAAGGTGGGCATCCTATCAGTTGAGGGCCTTAGTAGAACAAACGACTGACTTGCTGGAGTAGGAAGCAATTAACCAGCACGCAACTTCTGGACTTGAACTGCTACCCTTCCCTGAGTCTCCAGGCTGCCAGCCTCCCCACCAGATTTGGGATTTGCCACTTTTCCACAATTGTGTGAGCCAATTCATTAAAGTCTCTCTCTCCTCTTCTCTCTCTCTCTCTCGTGCTATATAAACATGTATGTGTATATATATATAAACAATAGGAGTCTTTCCATGAATTTTTTGAAGTACCCTTGTAAGTGTGTGTACACACACACTCACACATACAGGAGAGTACTATTATTTTTTAATTTTATTTTTCCACAAACTTTTTGAAATAGCCTTGTGTGTATCTTGTTGGTTCTGTTTCTCTGGAGAATTCTGATTAATATACGTCTCTTAACCAGTTTTTCTGTTCAGTTTTATACCAACTCACTCACACCGCTAGACCCTGAGAAGGTGATACACAGAGTGGGGCGCCACATGACCGTTGTATGGCTGTCATCTCCCTCTCTCTTCTGAGACCCTTCTATAGTACAGAAGGGACAGTCTTCCTTCCTGCCTCTGTCCCTCTCTCCCTTCCTTTTTTCTGCCTTCCTTCCCTCCATGCTGCCCTCTGTCTTTCTTCCTTTCTTCCCTTCCTCTCTCTCTTTTTTCTTCCAGAGTGTCCAGAAAAACTGCTCCATTATCATGGACTCTCCCTTACTTACAGTCAGTTTTACAAGGTCTTTGCTTGAGTCTGCAAGTTTTTAACATGATTTTTTACAGCAAAACTCCTGTAATTCCAAAGATCCCATAAAACCCCAATTAATGCCTGATTCTAAGCATTGAAATCCAGGGCTTTCATGACTATTATCCATATCAACGGGAGGAGAGGGGATAAAAAGCAAACAAAAGCAAAAATTAAAAACTCAGTCTACTTTGTTTTTGTGCGCGCGCGTGTGTGTGTGTGTGTGATAAAAAGCAAACAAAAGCAAAAATTAAAAACTCAGTCTACTTTGTTTTTGTGCGCGCGCGCGCGCGCGCGTGTGTGTGTGTGTGTGTGTGAGTGCGTACATTTCACTGTTTTGGTTTAATGGTGGATGGGTGGGAACTGAGAAAATAAAAATTACATCAACTACTTTAAAATATTGTTCCATTACACTTACTATAGGTTAGCAAGTGAAATTCAAAGGAAGAAACATGTGACTTAGTTTCAAGCATTTTGAATACTTTCATGTTTTGCAAATGGCATAAAGCAAACAGTTGGAAGTATTTGGGAACTACTATTACTATGTAGTGATACTACATAGTATTATACTATGTATATAGTATATAGTACATAGTATATACTACTTAGTATAATACTATGTAGTATGACGGAAGGAGCTAACAGGACATAAAACAGCAAGGCGTGCTGAAAGAGCATGTACTTTTGTCAGACCAGGTTGAATTTAAATCCTGATTCTAATACTAGCTATGAGCTAGTGTCTATATATCTGATTTTCTCAGATATATAATGAGGCTAATAATAAATATCCATCTGATAAGGGCTTTTTTGGAAATCTAACTTTGAAGACAATCTAGTCTTCTAAAAATGACAATTAGGTTATACCGCACTTTTGTTTTAAATATTTTATTTCCTTAACAAGGTTTATAAGGTACTCCATAACCCATTCCTGCCTTTACAACCATATTTCAACCCACTTTTACCCATTACCCTGTATGATACAGCAATACGGAGCCTTTTTAGGTCATAAAATCTACTGCACTCTTTCAGCTTTTACTGTAAGGTTGATGGTGTCCTCTGTCTGGAACTCCCTTTCAACAATTTCTTCAGCTTAGTTAACTCCTATTTATGTAAATGTAATGACATTTCCTTGTGCAGGCTTTCCTGACCTCCTAATCATTTCAACCCACCAAGCTATGGGCTACAGTACTGGAGCTTATTTTTACGTAACTCTTGTAACACAGAGAAATATTTGTTGCATGTTTTCCTTCCCTATGGGTTGTACACTCCAGTAGGGCTGACGTATTTTTGTTTTATTCGGCACTATATCCCTAGTACCTAACATAGTCCCTGGCTGTGAATGCTAAATAAATATTTGTTTAATTGCATAGAAACGTGAATTACCTATTTCAGTGGATAAAATAATCCTTAGTTAAAGTTTCCCATCCCTTTCTTAATATTATGGGTATTATATATTGCATTTATAGCAAAAAAAATTGAAGCCCTTCATGTTATATTAGAGAATTTGAACATTATATTCAAACTAGCTTTTCTACAAACAAAATTCTGAATTTCTGTCTCTAAATTTGCCTTTTCCCTAGTCTTTCCCATTAAGATGACACCATTATCCTTCTAGTTACCCAAACCAAGTACCAAGATGCTATTCTTAATTATCTCTTTCCCTTGCAATCCATTAACAAGTCCTCTTGACTCTACCTCCAAATTCATGATTATTCCCCTTTTCCAGACCACAAACGTGTCTTGACTGCACTACTGCAACTCTTCCAGGAGCCTTCCAACTCTTGTCTTACTAAAAATACACTTTCTCAAAGCAGTCTTTTAAAACGTAAATTAGATTTTTTGCTGAGAAGTTGTCACTGTGTTCTCATTGTGCTTTTTGTTGGTTTGTAAGGCCAATATGAGTTGGTTTCAGCACCCTTATTTCCTCCCAACATGCTTTCCTCTGGCTGCCTCTTTTTGGCCAAGCTGATCTGGCTTTCTTTCTGTTCAATCTCTTCCTGCCTGTGGCCTTTGCACTGGCTATTCACTCTGCCTGGAATGTTCTCTACCCCAGAAGTTTGCTGGGTCTTAGCTCCATTATGACCCTCATGAGAAGCTCTTCCAACCGTTCACACAAATGAACCTCCAGCTGTGCCTAGAACATTATTCTGTTTTCTCTTTCTAGCACTTATTATTCTCTGAAAGATCTATTTTGGTTTCTTCTAAATTTTTTTCTTTACTCTTTCTAGGCTGTAAGTTCCATTAAAAGAGGAAAATTTCTGGCTTATTTACTATTGATAAACTCAGTGCTTGAGTTGTAGAAGACCTTTGATTTTTGAAGAATAAATTATTGAATAAATGTACACCATTTTTTTAGAAAGGGAATTGTGAGAGTAATTTTGTTCGGTTGAGTATCACTGTTTTTGACAACAGGCTGTGGTAGAAAAAAGGAAACATGAACAGAGAATTATTTTATAGAACTGTACCTTGAAAGATGACTAGGATTGAACTAGTTAAGTAAGAGGTGTATGCACAGGAAGCAGGGACAAGACATATTTAGAAATGGTAAGTTACCCTTTGCGTATAACTCAGAGGGCATATTAGCAGGTGAAGAGATAAAGTGCACCCTATTGTCTTAGTTACTTTAACCATGGTAGGACTGATGCTATTCTTGACCTTTTTTTTGGAAAACACCTCAAAATGAGCATTAATATTCCTAACGATGTCTTACTGACATCTAGTCTGTAAATAATACGGCAGACACTAAGAACCCCAAAATAATAAGGTGAGTAAGTCATCATAGAAGGAGAGCCAGATACACACTAAATAATACAATCTGGTAAATGCAATGATAGAAACATGTGTGCCATGCACAGGAGCACAGAGAAGGTGTGCTTCTCCAAATCCAGAGTCATGCAGAAAGGTATCCTGTAAAAAATGGTATCTCAACAGGTTCTTAAAGGAAAAGGCATTCAAAGTCCACTGAAGGTTGCAGGGAGGTCCTAGGCAAAAGCACAAGAACAAAGGCACATAGGTGCAAAAATAAAATGTCACTTCACAGTCACTTTCAGCAGGTTGCTTCTGCTGGAGCATACACTCTGGGGTGCTGTGTAGTGGAGCAGGGAGGTCCTAGGCAAAAGCACAAGAACAAAGGCACATAGGTGCAAAAATAAAATGTCACGTCACAGTCACTTTCAGCAGGTTGCTTCTGCTGGAGCATACACTCTGGGGTGCTGTGTAGTGGAGGGGGAGACTGAAGACATACACAGGTACGAGGGCACAGATAAGATTAATGGGAAGACATCGGGAAGCCACTGAAACTTTAAGGAGGGGCATAAGATGGTGTTAGCTACACTGTGGAAGTATCATTCTGGTGTCAGTATAGTAGATGGATTTATGGGAAGCCATGCAGAAGGATAGAGTTCAGTGCCAGTTAGAAGTTTATTGTATAAGCTGTATAAAACAAAATGGTGACGGTCTTACATCTAGCAGTGGCAGAGAGGATGTACAGGATGGAAATATTTGGGTAGTAAACTAGGCAAATTTTGCAGATGTATACTTTTGAGACAGTTTATTTAAGCTCATTAAATTGTCTCAATGTTCTCTTGCCACCAAAATGGTGACGGTCTTACATCTAGCAGTGGCAGAGAGGATGTACAGGATGGAAATATTTGGGTAGTAAACTAGGCAAATTTTGCAGGTGTATACTTTTGAGACAGTTTATTTAAGCTCATTAAATTGTCTCAATGTTCTCTTGCCACGTGTGGGTTATAGGATTTGAAACATATAATCTGTCTAAGCACACATAAGTCAGTAACCTGAATAGGATTTTTTAAATCCATAAAAATTTTACTGCTGGGATTTGGGATATTTTGTAGCCACTGTTTTCTCGCTTTACTTGAATCTATTACTTATGTCCTTATGGTAAAGGTTTCAGAAAATGTATTTCTATTTGCTTAGAATTTTAGCCTTTTAGGTTTGTGTCTCTCTCTTTTGGTTATGGTACATATTAGGAAATGGGATGAAATGATACTTTTATTCCCAATTCACTGATGGGGAAAATGAGACCAAAAAAATGTTATTTTCCCTGAGCTTCTGAGTGGTTTATGGGTAGAACTGTGGCTCAGATGCATATTTCCTAATTCCTGTGCCGCTAACTCTTCTCAATTGACTACTGTGTTTGAGTTATTGTTTTCCTGAGTGTTTTCTCATAAAACTCATAAGCCTGCAGAAAGATTATTGAGGATAATATATTTTTAATATAGCATATTTAGTAAATACAGGACACAGGACTAGTACCTTCTGAAAAAAGATCTCCCAATCCTTGGGTGGGAACTAATTAAAACCAATAATATTATTTCCTTTGCTCACTACAAACAAAGTCATCTCAGAAAAGAGAAAATTATTTCTCTCTAAATGAATATATATGGCATTTAAATTTTTTTCTATATCGTTTGCTGTATCTAAAACTGGTTAGATGTTTTGGTTTTAGTTATAATTTGGCAGAACAGATACAACTGAAGTCATATTATGAGTCAAAAATGAAAAAATCATTATGCTTTATAATACATCATAAAAAGGATAGATCTATCTTTTGACAGGATGATTTTGGCATTTTATTTATTTTTTTCATTTGAGGGGAAATTTCACCAAAATATTTCTTTTTTGGTTCACTGTTTTATTTACTGTCTGTGGTGCATAGTCACAGTTTACCTCAAACCTAGTTTATATATTCAAAGAAAGAATCATCCTGTTTTATGCCTCTAAAATTGGAAAAATCAAATGGGTACTTGCCATGACTAATTCACTGACAGTAGTGTAGAGGTTGGGCTCCCTGTGCACTCACAAATCACCCCTAGTGGACTTCAGGCAGGATTTCTTGTCATTGGAAGTCAAACTTAGCTTCTTACTAGGAAGATCTGTATACTTTAATAATTCTTCTGCTTGACTCTTCTTACCTGCCAATCCCTTCCTCATAATATTGGTGAGTATTAACTAGAATAATAGCTTTCTAGAACAGTTGCCGATCAATTATCCTCCTTCTTTCACTCATTCTTTTTTTCTTCTTTTAGTTATAGCCCTCTTAGGCTGAAGACACTACAACCCAGATAATAACACCTGTTTTCAAGTGAAATAAGCTCTGTGATTTAAAGCAAAAAGGAGAAAGAAAAAATTTACAATAAAAATGTTGCTAAAAAGTTAAAACAAATTACAGCAAATTTATTGCTAACAAATTTTACATAATTTTTGGAAAAAATAATATTGTGCTCTATACTTGATTTTATATTTTAAAAAATGATTTATAAGCTTAAAGAAAATGCATCTTTATTTTAATACTATGTTGCAAATTGTTTAAATTTATGAAAAATCATTGAATAGAACCAGTGAAGCATACTGTGGGACATTATAAATATATATTATAAATACATCTGTTCTAGCAAAAACAGTGTGTAAAACACATATCTGAACCTCAGAGACTGTGCATCTATATGTTTTTTTATTTAAAAACTGGGCAGAAATGTATTTGGACAAATAACCATCACTGTACACTGAAAGACAAAATGTAGTATCAAGTCAAATTGTAACAGTGACATTAATAGAAATTTATAATTAAATGGTAATAAATAGCTGTACTTGAACACTATGATCTAACCCAAGGTATCATCAATGATATCTTTATCTGTTAAGGTATTTATTAATGTATTGATTGTTGGAAAACTGCAGCATTTTAACTGTATTCATGTTGAAATTCAGCATCAGAATTGGAAACCTTCGTAAATTTTAGTAATAAATTAGTTTCAGTTATTACTACCCCAGTATCTAAGGTGACCAAAAAGCTAGGGACCATATTTGAAGTGGCACTGTCCTATACTGTAGAACTTATTACTGGTCTAGACAGTTTTTGGGTCCATTTTAGTTTTGAAATTCTCTTATTTTATGTCATAAAAATGAGACTACAAAGTGTTGAATTCTAGATTTTCAGTGTTAAAATAATAATGGTTGCATAATAAATATTTAAAAAATGAGTTCAGTGAATGAATAAATGCTGTCCTGAATCTTCCAGCACCTATCAGCTAGAATCCTGCAAAGATCCGTAGCCAGAGAGAGGGCACAGATTGTAACACAGGTCCCTTCTGCTGCAAAATATGAGAGTGACTTTCTGTTTCCATTTGTCATGGAAATTGTTGGGATGAAAAGACTTTGGAGATCTTGAGGTATATGCAAGGGTATTTCAAAAAGTTTGTGGAAAAATAAAATTAAAAGATAATATCAGTATTTCCATGAACTTTTTGAAGACTCCTCGACTCTTACTTAATTTGACTATATTTTACTCTTTAACTTTGGTTAAAATATTTCTAATATCCTACATATATCACACTTCTCATGAAAACATCAATATAAAAAGTCTATTTTCTTTTTGTCTTCATTATTTTCTTCATAGTAGCATACAAATTCTGAGATTTTACATATAAAATTATATTTGGAAGAACAAGTATTTTTTATTTATTCAATAAATATATGAGTTATTGTTGCATGAAAATTTTTTTGCTAAGTGCTATAAGGGGAATACAAAGGTTGTAAAGGATGAATCATGACCTCAAAACAATAATGAGGGATTACAACAAAAATACTTTTACTTTTCATAGTCAGCAAAGTTTTCAGGTATATATTTGGCATGTTAAAGATTAGTATAACTAATGTTTTTTAGAATTTCGGAAATAATAGAACTTTGAATTTTATTATTTGATTTTTAAATGGTTAAACTACACCTTTTTTTCCTTTTTATGAAAATCCACTAAATGTATCAGAGAACTTGGCTTTAACATTTTGAAATTAGTCAGTGTTATTCTGCTAAATTTTATTATAGACTAACAGCATATAATTAAGAGATGTAGACTGTGAGTGTGAAAAGTTAATTAACTGCAAGATTTTGAAAGACACCAGATAATTAAAAATTAAAATTAAAATAGTTAAAAAACATATGTTGTATTTCATATTATGATGCTAAGAAATCTGAAAGGGGGTGTTTTCCATTAGCAAAATTTGTCCGTCCATCATGGTGGTTCTCACATTATGCTCCGAATAAAGTCATAATGGACTTCCTACCTGCATTGCCCTTAATCTGTTTCTGAAAGTAATTTTAGAAATTAGAATACTGCTGTGGCATTAAATTTTAATACGTCGGTGGCAATATAGGCAGAAACAGCTAGAAGAATAAAAAGTCCACACAATTGAAACTAAAATTATATTTCTTACCCTTTTCTCTTTTCAAAAATGAAGAAATGCAGCTTGTGTGTGATGTAGTCATGAGGATAAACTATTTAATTTATGACTCACTATTATGCACTAGGAGCATTATACTTTATTGTGTCTCTACTTCAGTTTAGTGATATTATTCTTATTTTGTTGATGATTCTGATTTATTTTACCCATTTTTGAGGGAGACAGTTCATTCTTTTGAGTCATGGATCGTGGTCATCAGGACCTTTAAAATGGACTTTGGTCTGGTGCCTACTAAAAGCTTTAACCACAAAAGCCACTCATTTGGCAGTTTTAACACAGAAATCAAATTCCTTGGGGTATGTGAACAAGAGCAAGATGATTCTTGGAGACAGCTTGGTTATTACAAGGCTCTCTGGAGGGTATCTGACAAACATCGGACTTCTGGCCTGAATGTTATGTATCTTTGCAGGATGCTAGTTGATAGGTACTGGAAGATTCAGGACAGCATTTATTCATTCACTAAACTCATTTTAAAAATATTTATTATGCAACCGTTATTATTTTAACACTGAAAATAAAATAATGAGCAGAGAAGGTAACCGCACTCACAGAGCATCCATTAGATTGGCAATGCCTAGGTGGCCAGGAATCACCTCGATACATGAAGTGAATTACATTTACTTCACTAAACAAAAGCAAGTGGGAGAATTATACTCCCTCTATCACTCTCAGACTCAAATTTCATCTAGGACTTTTCAAAAGGAATGGTTCTTCCAAAAAGTGCTTAGTAGAAGATGAAAGTCATTAGCATAGCATCTGCATGTCCCTAGTGTGGGCTTGTGTTCTGAGTAATTTCTTGAGGGGAAGAAGAGCTTTTAATATGCTTGGACTTGAATCCACCACTAACAATTGTAATAAATGTTTTATATTTTAAAATTTTATAGTTGTTATTTTATTAGTTTTTATTCTTTCTAGGGAAAAGTAATTTAGCATTGCTAGAAAAGTGCCCCCAGCTGGTTTTTTAAGCTTTTAATTTTTTCATTTTAATTTATCAATATACAATGTAGTTGATTTTCATGTTCTTTTACCAATTCCTCCTTTTCCCCCTTCCCTCTTCTCACTTCCCCCCATCATAATATCTGTTCACTTGTCTTAACAAGTTCAAGGAATTGTGATTGTTGTGTCTTCTTCCCCGCTCCCCTTCATTTATTTGTTTGTATATTTACTTATTGATTTTTATTAGCTACCACAGATAAGTGAGAACGTGTGGTATTCCTCTTTGTCTGCCTGGCTTATTTCACTTCATATAATTTCTCTAGGCCCATCCATTTGCTGCAAATGGTAGGTTATTTTTAAAAAATTTTTTATAGCAGAGTAGTATCCCATTGTGTAGATATACCACATTTTCCTTATCCACTCGTTTGATGATGAGCATTTAGGCTGGTTCCAGCTCTTGGCTATCATAAATAGAGCTGCAATAAACATGGGAGTACAGGTATCCCTTTGACATGATGATTTCCATTCCTCTGGGTATATTCCCAGCGGTGGGATAGCTGGATCATATGGCAGGTATCCCTTTGACATGATGATTTCCATTCCTCTGGGTATATTCCCAGCAGTGGGATAGCTGGATCATATGGCAGATCTATCTGCAATTGTTTGAGGAACCTCTATACCATTTTCCATAAAGGCTGCACCATTTTGCAGTCCCACCGACAATGTATGAGAGTTCCTTTTTCTCCACAACCTCTCCAGCATTTATCATTCACAGTCCTTTGGATAGAAAAGTGGTCCCAGCTGTTTTATGAGTGATTGAAGTGTTTCCTTCCATCTGTTAGTTTCCAGGATTATAACATGTAATGTGCCACTTGAAACATTTGAATAAGAGGAACCCACCTTATTCTGATTTGTCCAGAAGTGCTCAGTTAATGTTTGTTGAATGAGATAAACAAGTAAGCCATAGGTAGCTAACTCCTTACTTTGCAGGTATTGGCTACGTGAGCTATTAACTCTATCGTGACAGCTTGTGATAGCAGCATTTTTGCATAATATCTACTTTGAAGTTGAATATTATTAATTGTTTAGTTTCTGGATATAAAAGTTTAATTGCACTAAGTTTATGTAAGTTTATAGCAAATCTTATCGTGAAAATAAAGCAATTATAAATCAAAAAGAGTGTATTTTAAAATATAGTCTGTGAATCACTGGGTAGTAGGTGGTTTTAGAGAACAATATGAAGAAATATATATACTAATTCACTTACAAATTAAAGTAACCTTTATATAAGTTATATTATGTTCCCAAGAATCATTGAGAATGTACTGCAATGCCAGTTTTCTCTCTGACATTTGCATAATGAGTGCAATTGTTCTTGACAGTTTTCTTGCCATTGTTTGGTTTTTATTAAAGTTTTTAACATTTTTTATTCTTCGTATTTTTCCATTGGGTTGTGTTCTATTACCAATTCTTCCAAATAAATTAAGGTCTCAAAAGCAATTACTGAATCATAATTATGATGGTAAGAATAGCAACACAATGTTACAACATATGTGATATGCTACATCTTCATTGTGAAGAGAACTGAGTAAAAAAATATAGACTGTGAGTACATATTACCTAACGAGTGTGATCATAGTGTTTTCAAGGAAACCCATTTAAAAATGGGCAAATAGAAAGTACAATCATGACTACCAGAAAACTGGACTATACTTGATTCTGAGAATCTATTTGCCTTGAGTTTTTAATTTTTTACCTATTATAAAACTTTGCCAAATTGTGTTAGAGCAACTACAAAATCATATTTTTCAGTACAAGCTTGATTAATTCAGTTATTTTATGCAGTAAAGGGACAAAGCTTTAGAGTCATCATTTAAAAGTGCATTTCTCAAAGCAAAATGAAGAATAAATAACACTATTTCCAAGAAGTATGTGGAAACAATTGAAAAGATAATAATAAATATTATATTAAGAAAGAAATCAGAATAAGATATTGGCAACATTTATTTGTTAAATGACAATGCTCAATGCCCCACTACATTAATGACATACATTGTGGAAAAGCAGTGATTTTTTAATCTGTATTTTAATATATATTTGATTTCATAGCTGGACTCGTCGATTAATGTGCAGTTTGAACCAGCTGCACAGTATGAGGGAGAAGTGTGTAATGGGGATTTAGCCCCCACTAGATGAGAATAAAGAAAAGACATACTTACTTGAATTAAAAGGATTTTACACTGAATTTCAGTCCATACTCTAAGTCCTGATTATATTGCATACTGAAGGAAACAGCAAAAGTTATTATGATCTAGTCACTACGATCCAGTGTTATTCTTATCAGTATGATAAGAAAACGTACACAGCTCTACTTGTCTATCCTGAGGGTGGCTTGACCATTGAGGGGAAAAATGATATCTCAAGTATTTGGAATAAAACAAACAAACAAAAATAACAATATAAAACAACTGCTTCTTGATACTAAAAACTCAGAGAGAAATTCTGTGACTTCAAGGGAAATGCCCAAGTAGCTATCTCAGAAATGTATCCCCTGTCCTTAAAAACTTGAACCTATTACTTCAAGGCTGAAGGAGAAAGAATTCTTATCAGGCAAATATGATATCAGGATTTCATATGAAAAGGAAATTCAGTAGTCAAAAGCTTGATACTCTTTCTAATACTCTTTCTAAAAATTCTTCCTTTTAGAAAGCATTTTTTACATATACTTGGACATATATAAAAACCACAACCAAATGTAGCAAAAGCAGGGAGAAATAATTTCCAGGTCTGTGGGCAGTCAGAAAGCAGATTTGGATTTCACGTACTGCCCTTTCTCCTAAAATAAAATCTTTAGCCTTCCAGTTTTAAATGTGCCTTGCTCACTGACTTTGCATTTGAAGGAGTGCTAGAAATGGCCCTCGTGATGTTTAACTTTAGGTGTCAACTCAACTAAATTAAGGAAAATATAGAATCCTGGTAAAGTTTGGGGTGTGTCTATGAGGGTGTTTTCAGAACAGACTAGCTATGTAAGCCTCAGTGGAGTGGGTGGGAGAGATCCGTACCATCCAGTCCACTGAGGGGCCAGAGAACAAAAACAGGAAAAGGCAAATCTCTTTCTCTATCTGCTGGAGCTGGGATACGCTCTTCTCTCCTGTCTGTGGACATCAGAACTCAAGACTCTTCAGCCTTTGGGTCCCAGGATTTACACCACTGGTACCCCCGGCTCTCAAGCCTTCGACCTTGGAGGACTGAGCATCTCATCCTTGGCTTCCCTGGTTCTGAGGCTCCAGGACTTGGACTGAGCCACGTAACCAGCATCCAGTCTGCAGACAGCCTGTCGTGGGACTCCTCAGCCTTCACAATCGTGTGAGCCAATTCCCCTAATAAATCCCCTCTCATATATTTATATACACAATCCTATTGGTTCTGTCTCTGGAAAATTCTGATACAGACTTCAATGAGAAATTATGAGAAAACACTCAGAATTTCTGAGCCATGCTCAGTCTGAGTATTCTGAAGGGCTTCACAGAGCCAGAAATGACTACCATTCACAGTAATTAATGTGGGAAGATTAGATTTTCTAATTTGTAGAATTAAATAGTCAGAAAAGATGTGGGAACTAACATGCAATACAAGCTATCCACCGTCGAGGCAGGATGGACCTATGTTGGTGAAGACAGTTACAAACAAGTTATCTCCTATTATATGACACAATTGTGATTAATAATTTTAAAGGCTGTGCTTTATTTTTATTGCTAAACATTGCACTGATCCCTTATCACTTATGAACAACTGGGGTCCACATTGTCAAGTGCTCCAGCAGGTTTTAAGCAGCAGCAAGTACTGCACCTGTTGTGCATATCAATTCCTCTTCTTCTCAGGCCCCCAGAGGCAATGTGGAGGGGACCCAGGTATGTAATATACACACGGTGGGTCTGTGTCACCACTGAGGAGCCTGGAAAATACCTGACTTATAAGGGGGCTGTGAGCAAACTTACTCATTCCCCACTTCAGAGAGAGACATTCATATTATCCTGGTCAGGAAAACAATCTGTCCCCTGACCCAGAAGGAGACACTTTCTATATCACTCTAGAATGTCCCCAGGAGAAGAAGAACTTAGCTTTATTATCCTGGTACATAAGCAAATCTGTCCCAGAGAGGTTTGCAAATGTCCTTGAACAAAGCTGTCCATGCCCTTTGCTCAGAAGTTGTACAGAAATGCCAGATCTATGGAAAAATAGCTCCTAACACACATGTATATTCAACACCCATAAATGATGTACAGATGCTGAGAGTTGAGTAAGATCAGAAGATAACATATATTTGCATTCAAAAATGATTGCTTCAGTCACAGCTGGAGACAACTTGATATCATCTCAAGTCATGTTATTTTTTAATACAAACTTTATATATATTGATTTATAAACCTGGAACCTGCTTTTGACACACTTCGATATCCTTGATCTGGGCTTTAGATATACTCCTCCCTATTATTGGGATTTAGCCACATACCTTCAGGTCCCTGTCTACAGGTAACATGTTTAAGAATATCCCTTATATTACAAGGAAACTGATACCTACCTAATTAAATGATAGGAGGTAAATATGAACTCATTTGAGAAATTTAACTTAGCTAAACACCTAAGAATACCTAAATAGCTCAGTGTTTGCTCTGAGAATTTCACTCATGTGAGCCTCCCCTGCTAAGAAAATACAAAAAGGCAGATCTGAGAATATCTTAGCTTTTAACTAGAAGTGGGAGAGCTTTCTCTCTTTGTCTGAGAGCATACTGTTTCTTCTTTTGAGCAGGATATGACAGTAGGGTCAGATAAAACAAAAGATTACCTTCCAAACAGGGACCTAAAAGATTGAACTGGCTAATAGAATGTTTTACCACTTGAATGAAAGTAGGCAGTAAGAAGCTAGGAGTGAGTCTCAAAATTTACGCAACTGGGTCACATAGAGCGTGGCTATAATGATGTAAATTATTTTGTTATGATAGGCTTTTTAAAGGAAGAGCCATATACCAAGGTAGCAATCAATAGAGGCAATTTTTCTACTCTTAAGGAAATCCTGAATTCATCATATTATTCACTATGTTGGTTGGAGAGCTTCAGGATAATTAGATGTTCGCCTGAATTTTTGTGTGTGTGATTAATTTTAATATCTTCTACAATATAAAAGGAACTTTAGTGTTTATTTTCATAAAAATAAGAGTTTTTTAAAAAAATCATGTGGGTATATTTTTATCTCAGTGGAATAAAGTTTTATTTTTGAATGCTCCAGAGTTTGCAATAAAGATTTGCATCAATAGCTCTTCCTTTAGATGAACTGAATTTCAGATCATGGGAAAACAAACATGAAATTTAATTGCTGAAATACGTTGCTTTTCAATAATCTTTATGTCTCTAATCTTTATGTACTTTTTGTTTTGAAGTGTAAATGATTCTTTAATAAAACCTATAGTAATAGTAACATATTAGATAAAACCTCAGCTGGGTGAAGAACTTGAGATTGTTTAACCTTAGAAAGAAATTTTTCCAATGTAGTTATTGGATATAGTAATTGCAATGTTTTTTTTATCATTTAAATAAAAGCTAAATTTAATAAAAATAACCATTCACTCAGATGCCTTATGTGTGCCATTATGTTTATTTCCAAGTGTCAGTATTAGAGCATTAGCCAGAACTAATGCAATATGCTAATATAACACAAAGCAAATACAAACAGAAATAAGCCTCATAGTAGGGGTTTAACTAGTATTTTAGCCCACTCTCAACACCCATTCTACCCATTTGGAGTATCTAAATATAATTCTTAAAGAATTTTATAAGGGCAATAAAGTGATTCATTTAGAATGAAATACTTTATACTGTGTCATACAATTTTTTAATATTTTGTTTTGTTTTTCTTCTTTTTAAAGAAAAATTTTTAATTGTGGTAACATACATGTAACATGAAATTTACCATCTTAACCATTTTTAAGTGTATAGTTAAGTGGCTTTAATTATATTCTCTTTGTCGTGCTACTATCCCCACCATCTATCCACAGAACTCTTTTCCTCTTGCGATATCAATATTTTTATACAACATACTCGATGTAGGTTTTGGTATTTGTATCCAATTCACAATCGCTAAAATCCTTGGGATAACTCTCAGTCGTTGTGCCCAGCTAGGACTAAGGGGACTGGTCTGATGGGGCTTGGTTCTCTCCTGTGTGTCTCAAACGGTCAGCTCAGTACTGGAAGTCCATGGTTCAGGCGCCATAACAGCAAAGGGAATTGTTTATGTCTTATTCTTATGTATTATTCTCTACCGAGTTGTTATCAACTAATTTCTTTGGAAGGGTTTGCTTTCTGTTGTTACTTCTAGCAAACTTCTGGCTCCTGTTTAGCATTGGCGTACACTTTTTATTTCTGGCACAATTAGTGTTCTTCAGTGTAGATTGTATCTTTGTGCGTATGTAACAATGGATATGTACTCTTTTGGTGGAAAAAATGACTTTCTTTAATGTTGAAGCTAAATGTGGATTCCCATTCACCAAATATGTAATATGGAAAGGCTGAAATGAGGTGTGTGGTAAAAGCATGTATATAATATTCACTGGAGATATTATTTTTCAGTTTATTTCAGATCAGTCTTGAGAGTTATACCTACAATCAGTGGGGCATGGGACAGGACAGAAACTGTAAATTCAAGACTAAAGAGTTGTTTAGGAAAAAATTGTAAAATTCAAGTGATTTGGCATATATAACTTTGTTTCTGGAGAAAATATTGTGTGGTTAAGCAAGTCAGCTTCACACTTTCGTGGGTCTCTGACCCTGTTGTACTGAGTAAGTACCTGTATTTGAACCCCAGTTTTTCTATTTCTGATGATTTATATTATTCTCAGAGAAAAAAAAATCCACATTCCATACTTGACTTTCAAGATTCTACTCCAAGTGGCTGGAACCTGCTACAAGGGAACCTCTTCCTGGACAATCCCATTCTTCCTTCTTCCTGCTTCCCTCTCTCTTTTCCTACCTTCAATGGGCTAAAATGGGCTAATGATCAGTAATTTTCTTTTTTATCTTTTTTAAAAAAAAATCTCTCCCCTAGACTTGATTAAATCCTGCTGGTTATATGTTCCCCCCAAAATCCTGACCTTAATTTCTCATGAATTTCATTGCACTTTATTTAAATCAGGATTAGGCTTGGCTTCCTTCTCTAGTGTGTTTTCTATTCCATGATGAGTTACCTGCTTATCTAGTCAGTGCTCCATCACCCAGTACTATGCCTGGCATATGGCATAAGCCTGGAATATTTTCGGCTCCAAAAGTTAAAGATATACATGTAAAAAATATAACAATAAAAATGCTGGAAGGAGACATAGGATATATTCTTTATAAACATGAAGTAAGAAGGCTCTTCAAACTAGGATTTAAAATTGAGAAGATTGAAAGAAAAGGTTGATGTTTTTGGCCACCTAAAAATTAGAAACTTCTACATAGTAAAAAAATCCCATAAACAAAACCAAAAAACAAATGATAAACTGGGGGAAGGATTTTTTACTTTTATCACAAAGGGTTATAAAGATATAGACCAAAAACTCAGTGGATCGAAAAAGCAAAGTATTTGAACAAATAGTTCTCAGATACTACTTTTAATACATAGCATCGGGAAAGTTCCAAGGTTGATAATACACTTGTTTGGCAAGCCTGTGGGGAAACAGTCTGTCATACATCTTCATGATATAAGTGTATATTCAAACATTCCCTATGAGGATAACTTACCAATAACTTTTAAAATTGTAAATTGACTCTGTAATCCCACTTTAGGGAATTTAACTTAGACACAAATTACTCAATTAAAAAATGACGTGCACACTAAACTATTAATCTCAAAATATTTTAAGAGCAAAAAATTAGAAATAAGTTAACTGTTCACTAATGGGGCATTGGTTAATTAAATTATAGTGTATCCCTACAATGAAATACTGTGTATGAGAGATCAAAGATGCTTTCGATATTTTGAAATGAAAATGTTTTCAAGATTTATTGCTAAAAACGTTTCAAAATTGTATGTGCAGTATAAGATGTTATCCTACGTATTAAAAGGGGGTAACTATATATTCATATCTGATTATTTTGCAGATAGCATCTCTAGAAGAATATACAAAAAAATAATAAATGTGATTACCTAGAGTGAATGGAGGGGGCAGAGGAGATGGAAAACAGAGATTTGAAGTGAGTCTTTCAATGTATATTTCTTTCCAACTTTTTAAATTTTGACTCTTAAAGGCATATTACCTGTTAAAATTAAATATCAAACAATTAGGCAACAGAAAATGTTAATGTTTTCAAAATATAAAATAAAAGGAAAGCATAAGAAGTGGGACTTGTTTATACCTGGTAAAGGGATGTTAAAGCTACATGGGTAATAGTCGTCAGGCTTAAATGCTTCAGCTCAAAAATGAGGGATTGAGACCTTGATCTCTTGGTCACTTCAAATTCTGAGACTATCATTTGACATGAAGAGTTTTTTACAGGAACTTTTATGTCCAGATGTTTTCTATTTCCATTAAGAATAGCACAAAGCTCTTTGGGTTTAAATTGTCAAAGGAGAAATATGAAGTTGGATTTGGGAGAATTTTAAATTATCCATTTCTGATAACAACAATCTTGACTTGCACATATTGGGCACTATTATGTGGTTGACTTTGGAAGCTTCTTCTTTGTCCAATTTAAAATTAGTTTGTTTAATTTTAAATGACATATATGATTGTTGTAAAATCTCTAGTGGTATATAAAGTTAAGAAAAATGACTCCAACTTCTTCAGTCCCACACTCCAAAACTAACTATAATATTGTAATTTTTTCTTGCACATACATCAGACATTTTAACAAACGTACATATATAGTTAAAGCTGTGTGTATATTATATGTTATAGATATATAAAGAGAAAGGAAGAAAGATAAAAAGAAAAGGAGGTTTTTTGCCAAAAAATTAACTTATACGTACTTCTTTGCAAGTTGCTTTTTTCACTTACATATATGGTTTGTTTAATCCCCCTGATATCTGTACATCTACCTCTGAAAATATGTTCTGTATGATTTTTGCTTTTCAACCTTAATATGGTCAACTTTGTTTTTTTAAAAATTCTATAGAAATATTAAGATGATAAAAATTTTGCTACATATTTGTTAGTCAAATTTATTGATCATATATTTTAATCTCTAAATTATCCTGTCTTTATTCACCTTATTGACCTGTGGCAGGCTCCCATTACACAATGTGCTCTAGGGAAAGTATAAACCAGGGTGCTTCAAAAATTACCTGGAAAAATAGAATTAAAAGATAATTGCACAATTTTTTTTGAAGATCCTTCTTACATATTAGTGCCTTTATAAGACACTTTGGTATTTCATAGCTATTAATCATTTCATTTTCAATGTAGTGTTTACCTGTAGATTTTGTTCTTTTATTGATTTTAGTGAATTTCAGAGAAATAGAAGAGAAACGTACCTTTAACCTAAAGTTCTAGTTATATAGCATGCATTATTTTTGCATGATTGAGTTCCAAGAGAAAAAGCTAATACTGGCAAATGATTTATTTTTTTTTCATATTCAGGGAATGTGTAATGTTAACCTAAAAATAGAATTTCATGAAACTGTGGCATAGACCTTAGCTAAAATACATTAACTTGACACCAAGTTTAAAAATAACAGTAGATCATGAATTGTGTTGCAGCATTGTAAAAAGAAGTTCACAAATCTAAGCAATAATAATCTATTTGATTTATAAAAACATTTGAGTTAGGACTATACTATCATGTTCTAAGCAGCACTTACAACATTTTTGATGGTACTAAAAATATAATTACCTTCCTAAAGAAACATAATTTAGCACTGTTCATTATAGAAAAGTCATCAAAAACTGTCATGAAAATAACTTGGAATTTGATTTTATTGGGAGATTTTATTTTGTAAGATTTTATAATCATCTTATGATGCCTCTTCTGTGTCCTCAAATTGGTGTCCTTCAGTTGGTTGACTGAAGGTGTTAGTTGCTGTTCTTGTGCAACTAACATGGTGTTAGTTTCCGTTCTTGTGCATAGTTGACATAACATTCTTATTGGACCTGAGTATATGCCCCAAGTTAGGAGATACATACACACACACACATACAGTGTGTGTGTAGATATAAATGTATAAATACGATTGTGTGTTATATGTGTACACATATATGTCATACAAATATATGCATATAAAAAAGATACATAAATGATACAGAAGAGATACACAAGACCAGGAAGCCTTAGAAAGGAGAATTTTACCAAATCGAGAGCTAACATTGAAGAGAAAGAGTTAGTTAAAGAAGGAAACTAATGTATTCTAAACAGAAGAAGAGTCCAAGCAAGTGTTTTGTGGAGGAGACACATGAAGAGCTAAAGAAGGCTTAGTGGGAGAGGCCACGGGGACCCACCTTGTGGGAGCTTGTAGGCCATACTCAAATTTTGCTTTCATACCTTGGGAAACTAGTGGTGTTAAAATGGATACAAGTAGCGTGGTGAGAAGCTAGTGCATGGTACAGGCCAGAGAGGGCATGTTGGACGAAGTTCTAGTGGCATTTGTCCATTTCTAAGTTGCTCTAAATTTTTTACTTAATCAGTTACTAAATCTTAATTACCAAATAGGAAGATTTAGAGTGATTTGCAAGAGATTTATTAGCATACCTTGTCCCTGAGGATTAGGGTGAATTTAGGATGCCTGAACTCATATTTTGTTGTGTTAATGCTTGTTTTCTGATTAAAGATGATGTATTGCTGTCAATTCTGCTGTATACCTCCTCCCCTTACAAAATAAAGGAGCACAATGCCAGTTATATTATTTTAATACAACTTAGGCCACAAACTATTTTATTGTTACCAACTTCTGTATGACTTTCACAGTGAATGCAACCCTGAATTATAGTTTAAAAATTATTAGATGGACAATAAATGGGCAGCTAAAATACTATTAGTACACAGTTTCATATAACTGACCTCTTGAAAGGTTAGTTGCACTAATAAACCTTCCATTTTAGGCAAGAGTATTTTATAAGCACTATGTAAAAGTTCAAGTGACAATTTTTTCTTTATCTTTTCTTCAAATTTAGCACATGCTGAATTTATCTAATAAATCTGTGTTTATTAAATCTAATGAAACTCTTACCAGAACAGAAACCATAATTCAATATAAAAATTCCTGACTAAAAAATTAGCCTGTGCCTAATCATGAAATTTTCAACAATAAACATTGGAAAAGTGTCATTTGTCTTTTTTATAAAAATATATATATATTTATTTATTTTTATTTTTATTATTTTTAAAATTTATTTTATTTTCTTATTATGAATATTCGTGAAATACAAAGATAATTTTTACTCTTCATGCCCATGATGTGAGGGCCAGATTCCTACTGGCAGCATATCCATTACCAGAAATTACTTTTGTACCCTGTGTTCCCCACCTAATTATCCCCCAGCCTCCCTCCCCCTCCCCCTTTCCCACACACTCCACTTTGTATCCCTATGTATGTTCTCTCCCTCTGCAAGTCCAACACACCACAGTTGTCTTTCTTTCCTTCCTTCTTTCTCTCTTAGCTCCCACATATGAGTGAGCACATGTGGTATTTATCCCTCTGTGCTTTGCTTATTTCACTCAACAATTCAGTGTTCTCACTACTAAAGGATATGACCTTTATCTGATTCCTGTGACTATAGTCAAGAAACAGTTAGTGAGCACTAACAAAGAATCAATACTAACCCCTTTTGGGAGAGTTAGTGGTGAATGAAACTAACCACCCAACATCAAGAGTTTTCATTTAGGATGGAGTTATTTTTTCCCAGTCTATCCTTGCTGTAAGCAGTCAGCCAGTATTCAAGTTCTTACTCTGGAAATAATTGAAATAGTCTTAGACCGAGCAAACTTTTCTTCTCAGCATTTTTTCTCAAACTATTTAGTCTTATTATAGGTAACAGGCCATCTAATTGTTTTTATTTAAATCACAATTTTCTTTGAGGAAAAAAAAAATCTCTTACAGTTTTTACCAGATGGAGAGTAATTAATTGCAAATAAGAAGACATATTAATAGTATCTTATGAGAAGAACATTTGTCATATTAGCCTATAAGAAAGAATGCATACATTTCCTCATTAAAGTGCCCATGACAGCTTATGTGTGTGCATGACTGTGTGTGTGTGTGTTTTAATTCCAAGTAATTAATTTTTTGAGTCAACTTTTATTTCATCATCTAACATTAATTAGGAAAACTATAATTTTCAGTGGTTTCTGTACCACTTTGAGGATATATTATAACTTTGAAAATAGTCAGTATTATTATTTTAGGGTATTATTTACTAATTGATATAAACTTTTTACTTTTTTCCATTATTTGCTTAAGTATTATGTACTTTGCCATGAGAATCTGGCTGTGAGATATTGATGCCAAAATAAATTATGATACAGGGCTGGTGACAAGTAGTGCTTATTAATTCTTGATAATTTTAGCTTAAATTTAGTGAGTGTTTACTATGTGTAGAGTTCTGTGCTAAGTGATTTTCTTTTAAAAAAACAAACATTTTTTACTGAATTCTGTAAAGAAGAGGCTGTGGCTTCCTCTCTACCCCATCACCTGCGCTGTCTGGTCACTGGGGTTATGTACCTGGCCATGCAATGGTTGAGAAACCACTCGTGGAGGCACAAGAATCCCAGGGACAAGTTATCAGTAGGAGAATGTCATCTCTACCCCAAATCACAGTGCCTGCCAGCATAGCATAGGGAGAGCTTGTGTGTGGTGTGTTTATTTCTGTGTAAACTGAGGCCCTGAACTCTAGGTGGTATCATCTCATCTGGGACTTGGGCGTGTGGGGGGAATGGGTAACAATCAATTATGATGAAAAGTTTTTTAATTCACAAGAGAAATCGTTTTCTACTTTTTGCCAATTTTTGTTTCCCCTAGACCTATAGTATGATTTTCTTCTTCTTATATCACATTTTTATTTTTTTACCTAGAGTCATCTTTCTTTAACTCCTGTAGTAAAATGTATCACTCTTTTGGAAATAAGTCCAAATTGTATTATTATTATTAGACATAAAGCTTCATTTTCAAAGAGAAAACACCAACCCCTCCCTATATGGCATGGTAATTAACAATGTAGTGATATTTAAATTTTCATATACAAAATAGCACCATCAGTACTCGGTGGTTTCTTCTGAGAGGCAAAGAACTTGTCTTACTACTTGAGCTTCTGAGGGTTCATGGGAAATACACGACTAATGACAATTGTATCTTTTTTATCCTATTAATTAAAATTGGTAAGTCAAAGGAGATTAGGAAACCTCACTTACATTGTATTCATTTAACCCTTTCCTGCATCTAGGCTGGCCATCCTGTTCTCCTCCCAAGAGCCACATCTTCACAGTTCTGGCCCCTCCTCCTTCCTCTGTCCCTCAGTCCGGCCTCCGTTTAAGGGCCACTTCTCATTTAGAGGCTTTTTTTGTCTACTCTGGCTAATCAGGATTGTGGGGGGTTAGATACCTCCAAACTAAATTTATCTTGTATAAAGACTTTACCTCTTTGCTAATAAGACTATCCACAGTAGTGGAAGCCTTTAGGCCCAAAGTTATAAGCAAAATGATGCAACTTTATCATAGTGGAGTTATTTAAATTTAGAGACATGTCTTCCTTCGAAAAATGTCTATTCAGATCTTTTGCCCATTTTTTAATTGTGTTATTTATTTTTTTACTGTGAAGTTGTTTGAGTTCCTTATATATTCTGAATATTAATCCCTTGTCAGATGTATAGTTTGCAAATATTTCCCCCCATTCCATAGGTTGTCTTTATGCTCCATTGATTGTTTCCTTTGCTGTGCAGATCTTTTTAGTTTGATATAATCCCATTTGTTTATTCTTTCTTTTGTTGCTTGTACTTTTGGGGTCTTATTCATAAAGCCTTTGCTCAGTCCTACTTCCTGAAGTGTTTCTCCTACGTTTTCAAAAACAAACAAACAAACAACAACAACAACAACAACAAACAGAGAAAAAAAATCAGAGAAAAAAAATCAGAGACATCTACTGTTTTCAACTATGAATATGATTGGGTTCAAGGATTAATTTTCAGAAGACTGAGGACTTCTTTGTGTAAGTATTACTGCACTTAAGTTCCCTGCTGTAAATCCATAAGAGAACGTGATCTGTGGCATTCTCTCTAGGACAGACTGTTAACACCTGAGGGGCCGCGATGATGGAGTTACTGTCCCTCCCTGACCAATGTGGATGCAGTGCTTACTTGTGATCTTGGGGGGGGGGCAGGACTACACTTATAGTCTCTCTCTCTCTCTCTCTCTCACTCTCCCTCTCTCTCCGCCCCCTCCTGCTCTCTCTCTCACGCACACACACACACACAGAAATCTACATGCATGTTAGCATGGTATTTTACCTGAAATTATGAAAATTGTAACCTTAAGTTTCCACTGGGTTTGAGAACATCATTTTCTTTCCTCTTCCCTTTCTTTTGGCAGCTGGCAGATACCTTGTGTTATGAGCACCATACTCTAACCAACTGAGCTAACCAGCCAGCTCCTCAATTTTCTTCTTAAGTATGGCACTTACCAGGTGTCAACATTAAAGCTTGCTTTTTGTTTAACTCACATCTGGTAAGTCTGTGTTTGCCATTAAAAAATCCCACCTTGTTAGAGGGAAAAGAATTTGTTCTTAGTTTTACCTTAAAACCAGAACAATTTTCTATATTGAATCTCTGAAATGTTGGACAACACTGACTTCTTGGCACAATAATTTCCTTTGCCATTTGTAAGCCATTCAATTCTTGGCACATAGTAATTGCACCAGATGGGAAGTCAAAGACCCTGGGTTCTATATTCAGTTCTACCCCTTAATAGTTGTGTGATTTTGGCAAATAATTTTACTTCTTTAAGTCTCAGTTTTATTTAAAATAATCTCTCTTTTGGCCACAGGGAAGTTACTTGTGTGAAATAATGCATGTGAAATTATTCATGGATTGAATAATTTGGTCAGGATTTATGAGCCACTTCTATATGTGGGTACTGTTCCAGATGCCAGAGGTAGAGCACTGAAAAAGACAAAGGTCCTATTTCTCTCTGTTTCACTGCAATGCACTTGAAACTCTTCAGTGCTATATGATGGGAAGTACAAGAAAAGCTGTCTAACTTGATTACATATTATTTACGTGTATACTTATGCAGTCCTCTTAATAAATTGTTGGTTCCTTGGGGCTAAGAAACATGCTTAATTCTGTTATATCCTCTTCAAAATATACATAGCAAGGTACTCAGATATATATTAAATTGAATTTTAGAAAAAAATAAAGGAAAACTCAAGAATGAAGTTAAACATTTAGGAGGCCTTATGGCCATTCACAGAGTAAGTTAAGTTTTGGGAACTCAGGATGTTTTCTGAAAGGCTTATCACTTGATTATTTAGCAACAGAGAAGGGATGTAAAGTTAAAGCTCTTACAAGTGGATCTAATGAAGATATTCTGATGAGGCAGCTGTGTGAAAAAAATAAAATTAGAAACATAAAAATGGACTATCTCTGTGATATTTATCATTCTCAGTAAGGCTATAACATGGATTCCCAAATTCTTATGGCAGGAATAAATTAATTCTGGTTATGATTTGACTCTCTGATTTCATCATCATGTATTCCTATATATTTTTTTTCCTATGGAGTTAATTAGTTTAGGTGAGTTAAATATTAGATTGCTAAGAGGGTTGGCATTACCCGGAGTCATTTAAAAATGTGATGACCATTTTTTCCCCCTTGAAATATGCATTAGTCTGAACAGGAAAAAAAACAATTGTATCCAATATATTGATACCTACAAGTAGCACTGAATGATGCTAAAGATATCTTTAGATTAGTTAAGACCAGGTGTAAGATGATCATGTCTCCCTCACACAACCCTTGACATTGCTGTCACAATGGCCATATTTAGTCAGGGTTGCCATAGTGACTTTAGAGTTTGAGGCAAGCGACATGTTATAAGGCATTTTCAGGTCATAGTAATACCTTTTGGTATTGAAAGATGTTTTGAAATTTTGTCTTGAGTTTATTTCTTATCAACAGACTTATATTTAAAATTATTTTTAACCCTATATTCCAGCAAACGTAAATTCATTTTTTTGGTAATTGGCTTGATGAAGACTGATGGATAATTTTAGGAATATGGCTAGGTTATTGAGGCCTAAGTGAAAATAATTTAGGAAGGATTACAGGGATGTATTAGTCAGGGTTCTCCAGAGAACCAGAACCAATAGGATGTGTATGTGTATGCATGAATTATATATATATACACACACAGCCACACATACACATATGGAGAGAGAGAGAGTGATTTGAAGGAATTGGCTCACCCAGTTGTGGGGGCTGGCAACTCCAAAATCTGCAGGGCACGCTGATAGGTTGGAAGTTCGGGCAGGAGTTAATGTTGCATTCTTGGGTCCAAAAGAAGTCTAGAGGCAGAATTCCTTCCTTTTCTGGGGACCTGAATCTTTCCTACAGCCTTCAGGTCATTGGATGAGGCCCACCCACACCGTGGAGGGTAATCTGCTTTGCTCAATCTCCTACTTTAAATATCAATTACATTGAAGATGTACCTTCACAGCAACAGCTGACTGATATTTGAGCAAACGACTGAGAACCATAGCCTAACCAAGTTGACACATAAAATTAACTGTCATAGTGAAGGCTTATAAAGAGTAATTTTGCTGTAGACTATATTGTCTTGGGGGGAAAATGACACAGTAAATAGTTCTGAGAAGACCTAAATTTTGCTCTAAGAACTGCTAATGTGGGCATCTATGGGAAAATAGGGGACACGGTTGTGGAAATGTATATTTAGATTTACACATTGAAGTCTTAAATATGTTTAGCCTTTATGCACATAAATTGTGGAGAATTTTGCAAAAAATAAGTAATAATTGCAATGATAGTAATTGTTGGCCACTATATTGTGTCCCACATTTATTATCTCATTTCATTTGCATAAATCTAAAGTAGACACTAATATTATCTCAACTATGAGGAAAGTGATGCTCAAATAGATTGATGCTTTTGCAAGGTCACAGAGATGGTAAGGAGTAGAATTAGGATAATTATAGCATGTGTTGAAGATTTTCTGCTCCTATATGTTCAAAACACGTATTTAATGCAAGGCTGCACAGTTTCTTTGTCCTTATGTACTTATACACTGTCTGGATGAACCCAGAGTATCTTGCAGCCAATTTTTACAAAGGAATCACTTTTTTTCCCAAATTATAAATAATTTGCTAACTAGTAATGCTTTCTAGCAGGCATAACTCTGTTTTTCTTTCTTAATAATTTGCTAGAATTAGTTTTTGTGGTCAATATTTTTAAGATTATGTATGTATTAGGCACAACTATACAACTATTTACTTGTGTTAAATAGTGTATCTATTAAAAAAATACTTTAGAACAACATAAGATTACTTTTGCTTCGACCTTTAACCCAGTAGAAAAAAAGTTAAGCCCTGTAAGCTTAAGAAAAACACTTGGCTATTGACGTTTCCTACCACCTTGAGAGTGAATGCCAAGAGAAACAATCTCAACAAATCCAATAATAAGATCGAGCTTGCTCTTCCAGCCTTCCTAATCTCATACCACTTCTCACCTCGTACTCTTGGCTGCAATCACTCTGAAGTCCTTTCTGTCTTCTGAGCAAAATCACGGCTGTATTTCTAATGCGCAACACCTTATATCTGGTGCACAGAGCTTAAAAAATATTTCTAGAAAGAAAGGAAGACAGGAAGTTAAGAAGGAAAGAATGTTTTCTAGAAATATTCACTTTTTAGCTCTTTTTTGACTTGATGTCAATCAATCCCTTTACTTACATAACACCCTTTTTACTTGTAATTGTCAACCAAAAAGCTGAGAAGCTATACGAAATTTATCAGTGTTGATGCAGGTGATCACGCAGTCATTTCAGCTCTCTTCCTTTACTGGTTTTCTTCAACTCTCACTATGACTTTGTCACACATGAGGCCTGAGATTGTGCATTTGAGTTTCAGCATGTACCAGGCCATAGTGAAAAACACTTTCCATCTTTGAACTTTCTTGTTTTAGTTCGGAAGGAAATACTTATCAGCTAATGGACACTTTTAGAAGGTTGGATGGTATTATAGTGTCAGACAATTTCTGCAGAATAATTGCCTTTTTTAAAAACTTCCCCAGCGATATTCTCTAGCTACGGAATGACATGTTATAAACTTGAAAAACATCTTTTAAGGATGAGAAAGTATAGAAATTGCATCTTCTATTATTATTTTAATCTAAAACTTTGTCTTATCTGCTGTCGTAAAAGTAATCTGTACTGAAGACATTCAGCAAAAATAGTCAACCTCATTCAGCTTTGGTTTGAAAGTAATAACTGGAAGAACCAGTTATAATATGATGCAAAAATAGCCAAAGTTATAACCGATTTTAAATTTTATTGATTCTCTTTTAAATTCAATCATATTTGCCATCAGTGTTGGTAGTACAAGAAAAAAATATTTTAAAGGTTAAGAAATTAATTCATTCTGGATTGTGTATGTAAACTGCTCGAAGAAGTCCAAATGAAGATTTAAATGCAAAATCTAAATATTTGGAGATAAGTATTTGGTTTCATTTTTACTTATAATTCACACAGCACATTGTACTTTGTTAAGGTTTCACTC
The DNA here is from genome assembly GCF_000696425.1 of Galeopterus variegatus. NCBI lineage: Eukaryota > Metazoa > Chordata > Mammalia > Dermoptera > Cynocephalidae > Galeopterus > Galeopterus variegatus. Next base: position 44,420 of record NW_007728249.1, on the reverse strand, counting down.
CATTAGATTTCAATTTTTAAAATTCTGTGGAATAACTATTACAACAACACTTTTGAAAAGTATTTTTTATATAGTAATTCATCCTCCACTGAAAATAATATTACTTTTTAAACCTCCTAAAATCAATTTAAAATATTAATATGCATATATTATACCTTAATTTTTATCCTTTAATTTCTTTAAGAAGGTATTCTTTGTGTGGGTGTGAAGATAATGAAACTGTGAGTCCCTGTGCATGTAACTAAGAGGAAGAGTTATACTTGTAACTTGCAAGGGTCTTTCTTTCTATGATCTAATATTCTTTATGGATGTACATTACAGACTTGGTAAATTGACTTTTTACCCAAAAATTATTTTTTTGTGCTTTGCTGAAAATTTATTATTATTTTGTCAATGCCTATTCTGTATGAGGAGACACTGATGAAGAATAAACCTTTAGTAAATTCAGTGAGTTTACAATATTCTGAGAAGCACAGGCAAGAACTAAAGTTTTACACTAACTCGTTATGAGATAAGATTAATTTAGGCCTCTGGTGCTCAGAAAATGTTGCTTTATAAGATACGTACTAATTCAACAAGCATTTAAGTGATGACTAGAAAAGATGTATTGTGTTCACAGCCCATAAAGTGATTATAATCTCATATACAAAAATTTGATTTGCTTATAAATTTCAATTTTATTTAAATAATTTACTTGCCTTCTCTGTTCAAGGCACTAAGGGAAAGAATGAAGTCACACAGATGATAAGTTGTAGTTCCTGCACTAAGAGACTAGAGGAAATGAGGGGTGATAGATGACCATGGGGTAGACAAGAAAGGAGCATTGGAGTGTGGGTAAATAGAATTGACTAGTGTAAATGTTCCCTACCGGACAACAAGCCTTATAGTTTACCATCTTAATTGTACCCCATGGGAGCCTGGTAGCTGTTGGAGAAACTTGCTGTGATGCAAAGACCGTGGAGCATGCCAGATAGACAGAGCCAATCATAAATTCCACCTAACAGGAAGGAATATTCCCTGGTCAAATCAGAATGTCATTGTTGGTAGAGTACTGTAATTGAAAAAGTAGAGAGAGATTGGATTTGCAATACATTATTGTTTCCTTAACCTCAGGTGTGCATATTGGTTGAGAAATCTTATGAACAACAAACTTTAAATGACCTAATACATTTTTTTTCAGCCTGCATTTCCTATGTGATGAAGCATTTGGATGGCAGGAAGAGCCAGTGTACTGAAGAACTTAATGATGTTTTATTTTTTGTTATTATTTAAAAGTGTACTTAAATACTCCTTAGGCTTTACAGTCTAGTAATTTGCCTTTCTTTCTCAATAAACTTTGTAAAAAATAATGAACTTTTACTTTTTCCCTTTATTGGTATAATAGTATAACTTTGATACTTTAAAAAATTTTTTTTAGATATTGAGAAATAATTTCTAGAATAGTTTAATTACATCATTCACTTAATATTACACAGTATAATAAGCATCGTGATAATTAATGGACACTGAACAATACACTTTAAAAGCAACTGGGTAGATATAAGCAGATACGTACATATTCGTGATATTATTAAGCTATTGCATTATAGTTAGTGTTGCTTCATTATATAGTAATTTTTCTAAGTCAAGAGTAAATTACAGTGATGGAAACACTCAAGCTCAGAAATAATCTCATGCTCTTTGTAATACTGATGATGATGGAACTTACAAGCTTTTCAGTATTCACATTGGAAAGAAAATATTGAAATAAATGCTAAAACAATAAATGTTTACAAAAAAGGCAAAAAAGTACTGTGAAGTGCAAATACATACTGTTTTTTTTTTTCCTGGTAGTCTAATTATACTTAGCATTCAATTAATCGGAATATTTATTGAATGAAAGAATAAATACTTAAATACATTGGTTACTATGAAAGGATAAACATTTTTTTTTTCTAATTTGGTGTCTCTATTAATAAACAACAATATTTAGTTATGTGATTTTAAATTAATTTCATCAGATTTTTTTGACATCTTTATTAAAGCAAATAGGATCCATCATAATTACTCATGAACATTTGCAACCTGTGAAGATGGATACATTTTTCTTGGTGACCAGCATATCTTAATGGCTTTCCCCAGTGTTCTGGATCACATTTCCTCTCACCTGCAGAGGGATTTGTTCCATTAGTTTTGAATGAATTTCTTCCTGCCATTTAGCTAACTTTTAAATGTCCTTCAAAATTTATTTTAAGTGTAAATTTTTCTAATCAGATATAAATGACTTTGCCTTGCTCTTCTCCCATAGCATACTCATGAATACTTCTCCCACTATAATCATAAATATATTCTCAATATGACCAGTAGTTGATTAGGCAATATTAACAGACTACATGCGTTTTGAGGGAAGGAACCATAAATAAGCAAATGTTTATTAAACCCTTAAGTGTCTGTAATAGTCACATATGTAGTCTCATTTAATCTTCACAACTGTGGTGATCAGGAAAGATAATGCTATTCCTGTCCCAGGCTCAATAAAAACTTGTTGATAATGTTATTAATGACAATAATAATGTCCAGATGAGTCTCAGTATATGGGGGGGAAAATTATAAAAAGTTACAAACTCCACCACCCATTTGTCATGAACACTAAAGTTATTTTCATTAAAGGCAGTTGATTCCAGTTAAGCTTCATAAGGAAATCTACCTGGTAAAATATGCTAAGGCATTTTGTGGACATCCCAAAGTAGTCCAATTTATTATACTGTTAGAATGGCAAACTAATTTATTCGTCAAAATGTGTGTTTACATTTCCATAAAAACATGAACATTTAAATTTTCATTCTAAGAGCTGGCTCATCATTCATAGGACCTAAAGTGCTATCCTTTCATTTTTCTCTTTTTTCGATTTTCCTGGACATTTGCCTTTATAGGATGATAGCTGAAAATTTTGGCTTTAAAAACCCACCTGAGTGCAATTAAGCAGGCTGGAAATACAGGATGCAGTAAGAGTAAGAAAAACAAGCCAAAAAATGACATATGAGTTGCTGTTGTTAAATGGAGGATAAATGCATATTTTGCAGAGGTGATAGATTTTTTAATTCACCTAGTGGTTTTAAATAGCCTGGCTATGTTCTCTGATTGAAAATGATGTATACGTTGTTAAGTGAGTAAGACATTCTCTCAAGTAAAGATCGTGAGTGGGAAAGGCTGGGTCACAAAATCAAGTTGCTCATGGTATACCAACACAGCATCAGTGTCCTGGATTGTCATGCTTTTGTATAATTTTCAATGAATATTTTATTTCAAATATATTGAAAGCTCTTTGCTTCTGTAACAATTTAACATTACATACGCTAAAAAACATAACACACTTCTCTTTCTGGGATTTCCAAATTGCCTTTTAAAATTAAGGACAAGTTTTGAGACTAGTTATTTTCTTGGTAATCTATGGACCGTCTTTCTAAAACACTACAATTTGATGTAAGTTAACTTGATTACATAAGCGAGGAAATAATGAAAAGCCTTTAACAAGCTTCACACATCATCTGGAATGTGATAGAATTTTATTAGACTGAACGAGCTCACCCAACATGCTTACATATTTATTGTCTGTGCATGAAATAAGGGTGCCAGAGGAAAAGGCACAAAGAGACAATGGGAACACTTCAAAGGCAAGGCTCTTGATTAGGCTGATGGAATTCTATTCCCACACTGATTTTTTAAATTTTTATTTTCAAATAAATTTTATTGTGATATTTGAGGTTTACAAAATGATATTATGGGATACATATAGATAGTACAATGGTTGCTATAGTGAAGCAGGTTAACAAAGTTTTCATCTCACAGTTACATTTTTTTTGTGATAAGCAGCTAAAATTTATTTATTTAAAAAAAATCTCTGATGCAATACATTTTTGTTAACATTAATCCTCATGTCATATATTAGATTTCTAAACTTGTCATCCTACATATCTGCTATTATGTATCCTTTGACCCATGTCTACCAATTTTCTTTTTCCTACCCCTTACCATGGTAACCACTGTTTCATTCTCTGTCTCTGTATATTCCACATATAAGTGAGACCATGCAGTATTTTTCTTTCTATGTCTGGCTTATTTCACTTGGCATAATGTCCTCCAGGTCCATCCATGTTACGGAAATGGTAGGAACTCTTTCTTTTTTCAGGTTTTAGGTCTTACATTTACCTGTTTCTATCTATTTTGAGTTGATTTTTGTGGATGGTTTAAGATAAAGGTGAATTTTATTCTCTTGTATGTGGAAATCCAGTTTTTCAAGCACCATTTATTGAAAACACTATCCATTCCCCATTTTGTCCTCTTGGTGCCCTTGTTGAAATTAGTTGACCAAATATGTTTAGATCTATTTCTGGGTTCTCTATTCAATTCCATTGATCTATGTGTCTGTTTTTATACCAGGACCATACTGTATTAGTTATGATAGCTTTGTAATATAATTTTAAACAAAAAAGTATGGTGCCTCCAACTTTGTTTTTCTTTCTCAATATTGCTTTGGCTATTTGGCTTATTTGTGGTTCCTTACAAATTTTAGATTTTTTTTTTTACATTTCTGTGAAGAATGCCATTGGAATTTTGATAGGAATTGTGTTAAATCTGTATATTGCTTTGGGTAGCACAAACATTTTAACAATATTAATTTTTCCCATCTATGAACACAGAATCTTTCCATTTATTTGTGCCTTTTTCAGTTTCTTTCATTGATTTTTTTATATTTCTTAGTGTACAAATATGTCAACTCCTTGGTTAAGTTTATTGTTTGTTTGTTTGATTGATACTATCATACATGGGATTGTTTTCTTGATTTCTTTTTCAGCTAGATTGTTATTTGTGTATAGAAGTGCTACTGATTTTTGTATGTTGATTTTGTATCCTGCAACTTTACTGAATTCATTTATTAGTTCTAATGGTTTTGTGTGTGTCTCTGTGTGTGGAATCTTTGGGGTTTTCTACATATAAGATCACGTCATCTGCAAATAGAGATAATTTTACTTTTTCCTTTCTGATTTAGATGCTTTTATTTCTTCTTGTCTAATTGCACTTGCAAGTTCTTCCAATACTATGCTGAATAGAAGTTGCAAAAGTGGGCATCCCGGCCTTGTACAGAGTTAGCTGAAAAGTTTTCAGTTGTTCCCTGTTATGCTGTTAGCTGTTCATTTTTCAGAAATGGCACTTATTATGTTAAGGAACTTTCCTTTAACTGTTAAGGGTTTTTAATCAAGAAAGAATGCTGAACTTTCTCAAATGCAAAGTCACTTTAAAACACTCAGCATTTTGATGTAAGATTTTTCAGATAACATGATTGCTTAAGTGAGGAAATAATGAAAAGCCTTTAACTAGCTTCACACTCCATTTGGACTGTGATGGAATTTTATCAGACTGAACAAGCTCAACCAACATGCCTATATATTTATCATCTTGTGCATGAAATAAGGGTGCCAGGGGAAAAAGCACGAAGAGACAAAAGGAACACTTCAAAGGCAAGGCTCCTGATTAGGCTGATGGAATTCTATCCCCAGGTTGATTCTTTATAGGCATAAAATTCTTTGAATTTCCTATTTCAAATTCCAGCGAGAGTATGTCTTGTTAAAAGCTGAGACTATCAGTTACTTTTCATTGAATGAGTTAGTTTTTAAAAATTCTTTGAAAATAAGTTGCAGCATTATTTGCTGAGCATGTTCAGCCTCTATACTTTCAAAGGAGATTCAAACAAACATGAAAAGAAAAAACAACTAGAATGGTGCTTTACTCCTCTACTGTTTTGCTCTTCAGTGTCCACAATGGCTCTGGTGACCCACTGGCTACTTAGTGTACTGAAATAAGAGAGACAAGAGAAAAAAGGAATTGAAAGAGAGGACCACTCCAGTTTAACTAATAATCTCTACGGATGAAGGAAGAAGCAGGATTTAAGGTCATTAGCAAATCAGAACTCAAATCCACCTTACACCCCATTTATGACTAACGGTGTGTTGATCCAAAATGCAGAGCCTTCCAGCTCCTGCACATTTTGTGTTTTTGTTCTACAAATGGTCCTTTAATATGTAAAATGCCATCTACAGAGACCACCTGCTTAATGGAATGAAAATAAAAACGATAGGTATCTTAGCTCAAGCTGTCACAACAAAATACAACAGACTACTGGGTGGCTTAAATAACAGAAATTAATTTTCTCATAGTCAGGAAGGTAGAATTTTGAGATCAGGGTGCCAGAATGGTTAAGCTCTGGCTTGTGGAAGGCCACCTTCTTGCTGTGACCTCACATGGCATAGAGAGAGAGAGAGAGAGAGAGAGAGAGAGAGAGAGAGAGAGAGAGAGAGAGTCCCATATCTCTTCTTATAAGGACACTAGTCCTATCAGATCACAGCTCCATCTTTACCTCTTTACCTTAATTACTTCCATAAAGGCCCTGTTTCCAAATACAGTCACATTGGGGGTTGGAACTTCAACACATGAATTTTATGGAGATACAAATATTCATTCCACAATAGGTATATAATAGTAATTGTCTGTGGTTCAAAGCCTCTATCAGTAAAGTTGCCACACCCACAGCTCAAAGACTATCTTCTTAATTCACAGAATTCTTGGGCAATCTAATATGTGCTCTTTGATTTTACAGGTGTCTGATCCCCTTCTGTTTATTTTCTACCTTCTCTAAATTGCACTGACATTTTTGGATTCAGTTCTGGCTGAAGCTGGGCTTCTTTCCCCTCTGCTATGTTATTATGGTTCTAGATGCTCTCCTGTAATGGTTGAGTGGATCAGGGAGAGAAAGAATTGTGGTGGGTCCATTTTTATCACATTTTTATTTTCTTATTAAAGTCAGAAATAAATTTTATTTACAGAATAATGCTACCTATCATGACATGTTATTTCATTTTGTCTTTACAAAACCTCTATCATACAGTTATCTATAAATGAGACTAATAACTTCTTCTGGATCATAGAAACTAGTGAAGCCATGATTCAAACCCATGTTCATATATATTCAAAGCTTTGATTGTTCTCACAATTCACAGAGGGTCTCTATTTTACCACCAAATTAAAGAGTCATTGAACCATTCCTCATACCACCATAATGACACACATTCAAAACAAATTATTTGCATATATTATTTAACATGTACATCTAACCTATATCAGTTACCAAATTGTGAAGAGTGGGCATTTCTTTGTGAACAAAATCTATATGTATCATCCCCAAATATGGCTAAAATTTATCAGGGGTTCACTTTACTTGCTGGTTCTGAATATTTATTAATATTGTTCATAAAATTCTCTATTATATGCAGGGTCTGTAGTTGTACCACTTTTGTCATTCTGATATTGGTATTTGTGCCTTCTGTGTTTTTTTTTTTTTGATCAATCCGAGTAAAGGTTTATCTATATTATTGATATTTTCAAAGTTCATGGATTTTCTTGGGTTTTTAAATCTATTCTCTATTTCCTTGATTTCTGCTTCAATATTTATTATTTTCTTTATTCTGCGTACTTGTGGTTTAACTTACTCATTTTTTTTTTCATTTCTGAATGAAGAAGCTAAAGTCTTTGAATTGTGATTATTTTCCCCTTTCCAAATGTAGGTATTTGATGTTATAAATTTTTATCTAAGAACTGCTTTATCAAGATTCTCCAAAATTTTGTTGTATTTTGTTTTCATTTTCTGTCAGATAAATATAAGTTCCAATTTCCTTTTTGACTTCTTTGACCCATGGTTTATTTAGAAATTTGTTATTTAGTTTCAAAATGCTTGTGATTACCAGTTATCTTTGTGCTACTGATTTTTAATTTAATTTCACAGTAATGTGAAAACATTCTTTGAATAATGTTCGGTCTTGTATTTTGTGATCCAGAATATGGCCAGCTTTGGTAAACATTCCATGTTTTTTTGAAAAGAAAGTATATTTTGGTGTTATTTAGTATACTATCTTATGAATGTCCATTAGTTCAAGTTGGTTGATACTATTGTTTAAATGTTCCACTGATTTTTTGATTACTTCTGTCATTTATCGAAAAAGGGCATTAAAATCTTCAACTGCAACTCTTGATTCTCCTTCCAGTTACATAAGTTTTGCTTTATATATTCTGAAACTTACAATTTATCCTGTCTTTTACATTTTTCTGTTCTTTCTTGCCTTTTTACGGGTTTATTGATTTTTTTTTTAAATTTCAATGTTATCCTCTAGTAGTTTAAAAGTTTATACCATACTACTATTGTTTTAGCATTTACTCTAAACTTACAATATGCAAAATTTAAACTAAAATATCAACCAGGATAATCAGAATACCAAATTTTCTTCCAACAATGCACACAAATTTAAATCCCCAATTACTCTATATCTCACTTGACTGCTATTTTGCTTTTATATTTTAGTTTTATCTTAGATTTGAATTTCCTCAATATTATTATGATAGTTTTTTTTCAAATATTACTATGTATATATGTCAGTTTGCTTGCTTTCTATTTTTGTATCGAAAATTTTCTGTGTCGATTATTACTTTTGGCTTGATGTGCATTTTTTTTACAACTTTGAGTAATTTTGTTGATGGCAAAATTTCCGTCTTTACTGAAATTAAAAAAAAATTATCCTCATTCAAGAATATTTTCACTGAGTATAGAATTCTATGTTGACCTTTATTTTATTGCAGTGCACAGAAGACAGTGTTCCATTGTTTTCTGGCTTCCACTGTAGCTCTTGAGAAGTTAGCTGTTAGTAAGTCTGTTACTCTTTTAAAGATGATTTTTTTTTCTGTCTAGCTGCATTTAAATTATATTCTTTGTCTTGTATGTTCTGCTTTTTCCACATAGTTTTGTTAAATATTGTTTTCTTTTTATTTAAACTGCTTTAAACTTCCTGGGCTCTTGTATTAAATAAGTGGTTCTTTCATCTATTTGGAAAATTCTCAATATTGTCTTTTTATTTTATTATTATTTTTTTT
>NW_007728249.1:30318-34622 GCF_000696425.1 Galeopterus variegatus | reverse complement strand
TTTCTTTTTCTCTGCCTGACTCGTTTCACTTAATATTATTCTTTCAAGGTCCATCCATGTAAATGTGGTATATCTACACAATGGAATACTACTCAGCTATAAAAACGAATGAAATATTGTCTTTTTAAATTGTGCTTCTCCCTGATTGTCTTTCCCTTTTCCTTCTGAAACTCCAGTTATATATTGTTCTTGATATCTTTTTTGACCCTTGCTTATCTATTCTTCCCCTAAAAGGCTGACATGTATGGATTTCATCAGTCACCTCCCTTGCCCTCTGGCTTCTAGATGCGTTCAAATAATATGAGGCACAGACCGCAGATCAGAGGGAGGGAGAAGAGTGAATTCGGGCATCTATTGTCATTGTTCCCTCATTGCTAGATTGATTGACAACTTACAGTCACAGCTCTTGCAGGCAGCTCTCCCCTTATAGCTGTCCTTTTTGGGTTCCTTCATCACTCCCACTCCTGTCCTCTAGGCCTCGGGTGGCAGTGTACCCCACAGACACTAACCCTGGGATAGTAAAATATATCACGTGGTTTTCTCACACTGTGACCAAAAATTTATATATAGTCATTCTTAATCTCTCCTCAAACTACCCACTTCGTGATATCTGTTTCAAGATCCACCAGGCTTTGCCTCATACAAGTATCTCTGATATCTTCTTGCTGTGTCTTCCATGACACTTAACCTGCCTGTCATATTTGTGGTCTCCATGTCTATCTGTGTTATATTCTATGTAATTTCTTCCATTTCAAAATATCTATCAATTGTTGTTCTAATGATGAGTTTTCCATTTTTAAATTCTAGCAGTTCTAATTGGTTCTTTACCAAATCTGTTTAGTAATTTATTATAGTCTGTGGTCTTCATTTATATTTTACCTTCTTGTTTTATGTCTTTAAACATATAAAAGTAATTTCTTTCAAACACTGTCAGGTAATTCATGTACCTGCACTCTTTATGGGTCTGATTCTGCCGACAGTTCGTTTTTGTTGGCTCTTGCTTAGACTTTGTCTCTTTTAGTGTGCGATGATGTTGTAAATGTCAAACCATATTTCTTGGAGTTCCATTTATGGCAGTTTTCTGGATCCTGGGATGAACATGGGTTCTTCTAAAATATTTTGTCAGTTTTTTTTGTTTTTTCTCTGAGAGGTCCCTCAGTGAACTATGTGTCAAGTGTCACAATAAATGAAAACTTATCATTGGAATCTGAACCATATGAGCGATGGCTCATGATTATCACTTTTTCTTTACAGCAAGACAGGTGCATCTAATTCGTCTTTACACTTTGTTTATAGCCATTTGGTGGTCTGTATCGCTAGAGTGGATTTCTTCTGTTAGACACCCTACCCGGAAGAGGCTCCATGATTTGTCTCTGATAATTTAAGTTACTAACAGCTATAAAAACATAAATTTAAGTGTTCTAGGTCTAACAGTTACACTAAAAATGAACGTTATCATCAATGCTTCACTCTTGGTTTTCTCCTTCACTTAACGTTTAGCTTGAGCACTATTACTACTACTACTAGTCCTACTATCATTATTACTGGTTTTATATCACGTGGGGAGATTTAAGAATATGCTTTTCTAAATTTTATCCAACATTGGTAATTGTTTTTAGTTGGACGATCACTTAGTATACCTTATCAGACAAAATGCTGGTATCAAAAATCATTATTTTTTTCTTATCCTTGTCATTTTGTATCAGGTATGTCTTTTGTAAAGAGTATAGAGTAGATTTTACTTTTATCAAATCTGAGATTTTATGTCCTTTAATTGTGTGGTATGTCTTCTGTTAATCTTTTTACATGTTTTCTGATCTTTAAAATTCTTTACTTGGGTTAGTCTTTAAAAGTTTCATGAAGAATTTCTGCCTTACGCTGAATTGTGATGAAAGTGTACCTGGCAGCTGGAGTTTTGTAATGAGAAGAGAGTGTAGTAGCTGTCAGTGGTTGCATTCATATGTTCATTTTGGATCGTGCTGCTTCTCTTATTTTAAAAGAAACATATAAAAATTATGTTTCAATTTTTTTATATTAGATACCTTCTTGATAATAGATACTTTATGGTTCTTTAAATGTAAAGTACTTTCTAATACTAATATTGACATCAGAAATCTAAGGTTAGATTATAATAGTAAAATTTCAACATATGTTTCCGATAAAAATATGGATTTTAAAAAGTAATAAGTATATTCAACCTTATACATTTCAGTCATTTATTATGCCCTTTTACCAGTTTCTCACTTCATCCATACTTTGGGTGGCTAATAAAATCACAATTTACGTCACCATACAATAATAAAAATAATAACAGAGGCTGTCTTGAATATACTGTTAAGAAAGATGCTAAGGCATGTTATTAAATATTGCCTAAGAAGAGATTAAGTCATTTGGCCATAGTCACAAAGGNAAGGCATGTTATTAAATATTGCCTAAGAAGAGATTAAGTCATTTGGCCATAGTCACAAAGGAAGAATACGTAGTGTTTTTCAAAGACATTTTACAGGTGAAAATACTGAATGTCACATTTTCCCCATAGTGATCAAATTCAATGTGCTCATGTTACAGATAAAAAATAGAATCCAAAGCAGAGATACAATTTATTGGAGTCAGGCGTCTTGTAAGTGGAAGAGATAGTGTTTAGATCCAACACCCCACAGTAACTAACTCTAAACTCAATTCTCTACTGATTCTAAATTCAATTTTCTTTCCACTATACATTTTCTGCTAGCTTACATTCTTTTCATTTCTAATAACTTTCCCCAGAAATGTTTCATAAATATTTCACTTGTTGCTCTTTTACACAAATATAACAAACTTTTCTGCACACCTTTACAAGTATCACCTGGACTAAGGCACAAACTGTTATTGAGAATATGCTATAATGATCTGCAATATAAGAAAGCACTCTCCATTGCCTAAGGGGAGGAAAGTTTGTACTAACTTCATTCCTCATCATTTCCAACACTTAAAAAAATTGTTGTTCAGAGCAAGTACACTAACTAAATCCTAAAGAATTCATATTTTTCAATTCTTCCTCATTTGTGTCTTTTACCCATACTGTCTACTACAAACGACAGAAACATTTAGTCTAATGAAATCAAACTATTATTTTTTTTTNTTTTTTTTTACATAGAAGTTTTCTGGTGGAGAAAACCATCAATAACAGTTTGTGCAATTATTTAACAGAGATAAAATAAATATTTATCCTATTGCACCTAATTCCTAATTCTCAAAACTTTCAAGTTAATGTATTTTTTAGCATCAACTGCATGTGCAGTATTTAGTTTTTACATTAGTCCTCTGAGGTTAATTACCTTATTATCTCCATTTTGTATGGGAGCAAACTAAGACTCGGAGAGATTAAGTAATTTGACCATCGTCACACAGGTCAGTCATGAAATGGTTGCTGTCTGTTTGGTTACAGAGCCTGTGTTCTTAGCCATAGTGCTATATTGGAATCTCAAGCCCACGAAAGCTTGGCATGAAGAAGCATAAATATTTCTAGAAATCTACAGGTAACATTTCTGAGTACCATGATTATTGCTGAGATACAGGAGAATGATTCTCAGAAGCAGAAATGTTCATAGGGAAGATGCCATTTAAACTGGACCCTGAAAGAAAAGGAAGAATAGATGGATGGGAGTTGAAAAGGACATTCCTGGTAGAGAAGGGTTAGGAACAAATGTAGGAAATGGCAAATATGGAAACAAATAGGTCAGTTTGGCTGGGGAAAGGCTGCAGGTGGAGCAGTCGGATGAGATTACTGGAATTAGAGCCTTCTTTCATTTTTTACATTCCACTTATTTGGTTCAAATTTCCTTTATAAAATGCAAGTACAAAATATATGGGCATTATCACTTTAAAAATGAATTTGTCCTCCTCAAAATTGTATTGTAGTTCTTAACCACAAAGTGCAGCAATTATTTGATTATGTGTCAAAAATATAGTAGAAATAGAGTATTTTTTAGCCAATTAAAACATTGACTCATTTCTAAGTGGGCCACTGTTTAAACGTAAGTGTAAAATACAAGAACTTGTCCTTTCGATTGGGTTTTGAATATATCACCAGGTGCATGCAAGTGCTGATGAATTTAGCCAAGTGAATGTAGAAGCAATTACTAAGAACAGGAATGACTGAAAAATGGTTCTAAAAATCATTAAAAACAGCATTAGAAAACCATTGCTGCAATTACCATTGAAGTTGTTTTTTTTTCCATGTGTGTTATAGGAAATAACACTCCCCCCCCAAAAAAAATTAACACCCACACCCCCAAAAAGAAAAAGGTAAGTTGTAGTCATAA
>NW_007728249.1:28346-29193 GCF_000696425.1 Galeopterus variegatus | reverse complement strand
CAGGAATGACTGAAAAATGGTTCTAAAAATCATTAAAAACAGCATTAGAAAACCATTGCTGCAATTACCATTGAAGTTGTTTTTTTTTTTCCCATGTGTGTTATAGGAAATAACACTCCCCCCCAAAAAAAATTAACACCCACACCCCCAAAAAGAAAAAGGTAAGTTGTAGTCATAACTCCAAGTACCACATCATGTAACCTTATTTAGAAACTGGGACTTTGCAGACGTAATTAGTTCAGATAAGATCATACTGGAGTAGGGTGGGATCCGAATTTAGTATGACTGGTGTCCTTATGAGAAGATGGCCAGGGGAAGACACAAACATACAGGGAGAACACCATGCCAGGAGGAGGGCAGAAATTAGGGTCATGCAGCTGCGAGCCAAGAAACACCAATGATTGCTGGCAAACAAGGAGCCAGAAGGAGGCAAGAAAGGATTCCCATTCAGGTTTCAGAGGGAGCATGGCCCTGCCGGCACCTTGACTTGCGACTTCTAGAACTGTGGAACGATATGCTTCTGTTGTTTTAGGAAACTGATGCAATGTGCAATGGAATAAATCAGATGTATGAAGCAGTTTTTCAACACTGAGCAATTACATTGTTTTCAGAAACTATGACGTCTCCTCTAATATTTTAAGGAAAAATGTTTTGTTTAGTTATGAATAATGTTATGTCCAGAAGTTGTCTTATATAGATATCAATATAATTTTTTAACATTAACATAAAGAACTATTACTTTCCAATGTACTAATTTTAGATTTGTTGAAAATATAAATATAAATTAAATATGTAAATGTGTAATACAATATATAAATATAGACCATAATATTATATTTAATAATGC
>NW_007728249.1:26018-27135 GCF_000696425.1 Galeopterus variegatus | reverse complement strand
AATCTTTTGGTTTTAGAAAAAGTTTGTCCTGATTATTCATAATAAGCAGGTATAGAATTTCCGATAGCTACAGCAGAATATGGTGAAGTAGGAAAGACTAAAGCTCAGAGTTGGGGGCCATGAAGTTAATCACATTGTGTCACTAACCATTTGACCGAGATTATCAAAACATTTAACATATCTGGAACCCAGTTTTCTCATCTATAAAATGAGGAATAGCGGCGAAATAATTTTTAGGCTCTGTTCCATATCTAACACATGGAATTGTATATTTGTGACTATTTAAGGCATCCACTGGCAAATAGTAAAGCATGAATGGAAATTATCTTCTCTTTAAAATGGCCCAGTGGTAAATAACTGGCTATTTTTGAAGCCCATTATTGCTATTATTTACTTCATAACACNAAATATGTAAATGTGTAATACAATATATAAATATAGACCATAATATTATATTTAATAATGCACATTATATATATATATATATATATAGAGAGAGAGAGAGAGAGAGAGAGAGAGAGAGAGAGAGCTATATATATTTCTAAAAATGCTTCATCTATGGAAAAATGAATGAATTTATATGTGGATATACATCAGATAAATAAGGAAGAACTTATAAGAGTAAAAGAGGCAGCAAAAGTAGAGGAAAAATGCTTGAATTGGAAGTCAAAATAATTGACTTTTAGCCTTAGCATCATTATTTACATGCGGAACATCCTTGAGTCATTTAATCCCTGAACAAACTTCAGTCATTTTCTCTGTGAAACTGGTGCAATGCTGAGATGCTTCGAAGATCAAATGAGAGAGCACATCTCTTCAGCCGACAGAACCCTTGTGTATTGCAGGTGCTCAAAATAGGCAAATAAACATAGAATGTCGACATAGTCTGGAGCACTCCTGAATCAGGATGGGATATATGTGACAAACTTTACCTCTTATAAATGACAAGAATTTGAGATTTTTCTTCCCGAGGACACTCCTCCTCCTCCCTTTTTCTATTAAAGCCAGAACTAATTTTGTTTAATTAATTATACAACAGTTTGGGACCATATACCATGTTTCTCAATGAACACCAAAGATCTAAAGGCAAACATGAAGTTATCACTGTCTTCAAGGA
>NW_007728249.1:22965-24246 GCF_000696425.1 Galeopterus variegatus | reverse complement strand
GGCGGGAGCGCCACTGCACTCCCAAGCGGCGCACTGTAGCAGTGCGCCACCAGGCCGGCCTACAAAGCTATTTCTGAAAGTATCATCTCATTAATGGTTAAACTTAGAACTTCAAAGAAAGGTCATGAATATGTTAATGTATCATATATATTGTATACATAAGTAATACATGTTCTTTTATCTGATTTTGTAACAGTATATTATTTTGTTATTTCTTTTAATCTTTTTTAAATTGAAGCATTATTGATTGTACATATCTGTGGGGTACAGTGTCGAATATCAATACCTGTGTGCAGTATGTGATGCTCAAATCAGGATAATTATTTTTTTATTATAAGCATATTGATTGTTACAAATCATACTCATTTTGTATTCCCCTTATCCAATCTCTCCCCTTCCCCGTCCTCCTTCCCCCTTCCTTTCCTTTCCCACCCCTCCCTCCTCTAATAACCATAGATTTGTTCTCTCAATCTGATAGATTTAGAATCTGCTCCTCTGTTGGTCTGTGGCCTGGATGATCTGTCCAGTACTAAGGCAGGTGTGATCAAGTCCTCCCCTATTATCATAAATCAGATGCTTCTTCTATTACTCTAGAGTGTGCTTTGTGTAGAGAGAGATCAATCCTTTTTTTTTTTAATTTTTAGTCTCCACTGGTGCCTCTCCTTGTTTTCATGAAGTTGAGAGTCTGGTATATTTTAAAAGCTTAAACATTTTTAAAAATTATATTGTAAATGCACGAGAAGAGATAGCTGCTTAATCTCTAACAATTTTTTTCTTTTAATTTTGATTATTGTCTGATAGTAAATTCTTAAAGTCAGCATAGTTTGTCTATGGAGATCCCTTTTGCATAAAAGTCCCTTTTATTCGCAAGTGCTGATCTGTACAAAGTCAAGCTATTTTTTTCTCAAAGATGGCAGAATTTTTTCTTCCCATTTGGGCATGCTTTCTTTACTAAATTATTGTATCCACATATAGGTGATATTTTATAAATAATAGTTTGATTATTTTTAACATTTGCAGACTTTTAATTAGCATCTGTTTATATATTTTGATTTTATCTCAGTGATTCTTTGTTTTTCCCCCTGGACGGGATTCTTGAGATAGAGTTATTCTTTCTATAAAGTGTTTTAGAAAGCTTTTGTTGTTGTTTAAAAGGATAGGGATGGTTTCTAAGCAGATAAGAAGAAAATAAGTATGATACAAATGAAAAGATTGATAAGTCTAAGAAAAATTTGAACTATTGCTTTGGTGGTGGAAGGTTAATGCATATTTATGTGTTCT
>NW_007728249.1:20191-21651 GCF_000696425.1 Galeopterus variegatus | reverse complement strand
TTTCAAGTGCACTCACTTCTTCTAAGCACAATTCCTTCAGTCTGAGACAAGTGCTATAGGAAATATTACTCCAGGCAAAGGACTGTTGTTCACAACACAGAAATGTACTTCTATTTTCAGTCTTTCAGTATGCAAAATTTCTTGGGTAAGAATAAAGTTCGTTCCAAGAACAGAGATTGTCAGCTCTGTCACCACCAAACTGATGACGCAGGTAGTAGTTTTTGTATTGTAATTTTGAACTTACGAGCAAATGGACTTGCAATTAATCTTTCAAAATCTAAGTGGAAGAGTTTCTGTAATGTTTTTCTCTTTGCAAGTGTCTTAGCTCTCTTATTCATTGGTGCCTTAGTTTCCATTGCAGCCATAACAAATTATCTCAAATTTATTTGCTTAAAACAACTCACATTTATTTTCTTTCAGTTATGAAGGTTAGAAGTCCAAAGTGGGTTTCATTGGGCTGAAATTAAATGTCAGCATTTCCTTCTTCTGGAGACTCTAGGGGAGAATCTGTTTCCTTGCATTTTCCAGCTCCTGTAGAGGCCACATCCATCACTTGGATCATGGCCCCCTTCCATCTTCAAAGCCAGCAATGGCTGATCAAATCTTTNCCATCACTTGGATCATGGCCCCCTTCCATCTTCAAAGCCAGCAATGGCTGATCAAATCTTTTTCACATCGCATCACTCTAACACTGACACTTTGCCTTCCTGCCCCCATTTAAGAACCCTTGTGATTACCTTGAGCTCACCCAGATTATCCAAGATAAGGTCAGCTGATTAACAACCATAATTCTATCTACTACCTTAATTCTCTTTTGCTATGCAATGTTACTTATTCCTAGATTCTGGAGATTGGGAAGTGAACATCTTTGGGAGACAATTATTTGCTCACCAGATATATTTCTTTATGAAGATTTGGGCTTTGCTGAAAATGAATGTATTACTAGAAAGGAACAATTCTACTTTCATGTCTGGTTGGAATGGTCTAAGTCTAGAATAGAGAACAAGCTATGCTCTTGTTCACTCCTGGTCGGTTCACTCTTTAAAGAGGACCACGCTCAAGATTGTCAGAGCAGAGTGAGATCAGAGAAGTCACAGCTGCAACTTATTTTTTTCTTTTTAGACCTTGCTTTCTTGAAGAAATCCCTGTTCTTGATGTGAAAAAAACAATGACGTTCTTTGTCATACTTAACTCCTTACTTGCAGACACATGCAGTCTCAAATACGGCTTTATTTATTGATTGATTGATTTTTGATTAATTAATTAATTTTTATTTTAGCATTTACTTGTACATTTTTGTGGGATACAGAGTGTTGTTTCTTTTTTTAATTTTTGTTTAATTGAAACATAATTGATTATACATACTTATGGGGTACACAGTTGACTATGAGCATTTGTATACAGTATGTGATGATCAAATCAATATTATTAGCATGTTCATCATTACAAATCATAATTAT